>NC_061119.1:106307484-106607484 GCF_002878395.1 Capsicum annuum
CCCCCCCAGACCCCACTAGGTGGGAATACACTGGGTTTGTTGTTGTTGTTGTTGTATTCCCATTTTATCCTTAGTGGACCCCACTTATTAAGAAAAAACAACTAAAAAGTGAACATTAAAATAACTTTAAGAGGGACAATTTTATAAATTTTACAAAGTCATCACTTATTTCTTGAACTCCGTGCTTGGTCAAATAGCGACACATAAAATGGGACGGAGGTAGTATTTAATAGAAGTGTTAAGGTAGAGACTGTGAATAAACAATATTTGATAGAATTGTTTTATCACAAAAATATGATCAGACGCGCCAGAGTCCACAACCCATGATCCAAATGTAGGAGATTGTGTAGTTAAGGCTACTGGTAGAGATATCTGCTTACGTGCTCGATACTTAAGATACTCAGTATATTTCTTTTTAGATAAATCCACCCAGTGATTACCTGCGGTGTTAGATTGAGCAACATGAGCATTTTTAGGTGGTCGACCATGCAAAAAATAACATATTTCACGAGTAAAATAACTACATCCACGTCGAGATCTTCCAAAATGGCCTTGCCCTCATCGATTCTTCATGGATTGTAACATATGATTTTCAGATCTCCTCATTGAGGGTTCAGACTTAATCATAGGACTAAACCGACCAAAATATTTGGAAATATACTGCTGAAATCTGAAAAAAGTCTTCAGTAGCTGAAAAATTAGATTTGATTAACGAAAATTGGTCAGAATCAAGAAACAACTATATGGATAGCCTCGGAATGAAGAGACGATCTCACTGTAAAAGAGAACCTGTGGGAAAAGTGGCCGAAAACTATCTCATGCACTTGCGTGTGGAGCTGACGCGCTCGCCAGAGAAATGCTTCTAGCGGCGTGTGATGGCGCGTGGATCTGGTGCGCTCGCCGGAGAAATGCTCCTGGTGGTGGGCTTGTTTTCTGAAAAAAAAATTGATTGATAAGGTCACCGGAAAATTGCACGGTGACGGCTGATTTCGCTAGAATGATGCACTACGATACTTTTCTCACCAATGCTCTGATACCATGTGAGAAATATAAGAGAAGAATATTATTGTATTGTTGTATCTAAATTATTACATTGCGATCCTATTTATAGACACTGCGTTAAGCTCCTTTTCCAACTAGGACAGTACATTGCAATCCTTTTCCAACTAGAATTCTATATACTATTCCTATTCCTACTCATATTCTAGCAGTATCAATATGTTATGCTATATACACTTCATTGCTTTATACATTTTCTACTCTTGAAATTTATCCAATTTTTAATGCATTCCATATTTTTTCATAGTTTATAAATTTTTAAATTTTATTCTTTTGAAAAAAGCTAACTTAAATTAACGAGGCCTACGTGTCTCTTGGGAAAGTTCAGCTCCACAATTGGAAAAATGGTCTCTCCTCCTTGTGTCTCCACCTTTTAATCTACGGGACTAGTCAGGTCAAAGTGTAAGCTGATAGCAGCCTTATTCAGGAGTGGAATTGTTGATCTACTTGTTTTCAACTATTTTTGTTCAATGCTCAGTTAAAGCATGTTGAGTATTATTGATACAGTGGAATATTTGACTATTGCTGCTTCCTTTTTTGGTCTTTGTTTGTTTATACAGTGGAATATTTGACTATTGCTGCTTCCTTTTTTGGTCTTTGTTTGTTTTTTGTGCTACACTCGGTAAGACTTGTATGAAACACAACTTATTTGTTCCTTTTGCAGTCAATTGGGTTTTTCGGCCCTGGTTTTGCTCTCATAGGTTTAACTATGGCACCAACTCCATCCATAGCGTCTGCTTGGCTTACTTTAGCTGTAGGATTGAAAGCATTTAGTCATTGTGGCTTCCTTGTGAACCTTCAGGTTAGCATTTAAATATATAAACTTAATGAATCAGTGAAGCAAAAGTTTCAATTATGGAACTGATCTTCCATTTATATCCATCAACAGGAGATTGCCCCACAGTATTCTGGCGTTCTCCATGGTAATTCTTGTCCATTTTCTTGATCTTTTGCCACTTGTTGGAATGGGCTTGTTCTGTTTCCTGATGTTAGTTACTTGTTCTCATGTCTCTTTTTATCTGGCACACATGAAACACCATTTTGTGTTTCTTGTATAATGTTACCTTATGCTGGTTGAGAATTTGTTTCATATTTTCTGTCTGTCTGCATCTACTTCTCATTTGATAAATAGTGAAAGAAAGGGAAACATTTTTGAAGTGGTTACTAGACATATAAGTAAGTAAACATGACCCAATATTTTTCAAAACTTCTGTTTCTTGATCAGTGTGCACAAAGTATTCTCAAAAGAGACTTCCACAATACCCTCTTAATAGTTTTTCTGTTCTCAATTTTTTTCTTGGTTTACTAGTATTTTGCCCATTAAAGGATATAAGCCGCACTACCATTTGAAGAGTTCATGGCACCAGTATATGGTCATTGTTCGTCAATGTTGCTGTGATCTTTTTACTCCTCTTTTCTAGGCTCTCTTTTTTGTGTTCTTTTTACTGGGATTAACTTTGAACAACTTTTAAGCAGATAAGTCTACATTATATGAGGATCTCTCCTTTGATTTTATTATTTCAATTCATATAAGCACTTACCTATACCACAGCTAATGTATTACTTCCTCAATACCATCTTATATGGTATTTCTTTTTTGGTCCAAAAGACAAATATCTTTTATATTTGAAAACTCTTCTATTCAAAAATTCCATTCGTCTGTAAGACATGTTCTCTTAGAAATTGACAGGGCATGTTGAACCACTAGCTATTTAGGAGATTTTTGGTAGTTACATATAATCATTTTAGCTCTATATTAATATTCAAATATCTAACTAGGCTACAAATTATTCTATTTCAAAAATTAGGTATGCACTACTTTTATCTTAAATTCATGCGTTTTCAAGTATTTGCACCACTGCATTTTTTGGTCTGAATTTGAAATATTTTTGTCAGATTTAAGGATGATTTTCGTGTTCTTTTTCTATATAGGAATATAAATGGCTTTTTTTAAAAAAACCTATATGCCAATCACCCAAGTCATATTCTCGTATATTTTGTAAGGAAAAGTAAATGGTTGTTGTTGATCCCACTTGGCCCAACCCCTCTATACAACACTCCTGCTGAAGCACCTTTCTTGCACCTTCTTCAAAATTCATTCCCAGATTGTTATGATATAATTTCCTATTTCTTTCTTTCTTCATTTCTTTCCTCGTTTTTAACTTGCTCGGATTCGGGTGTAGTTATACGGGTGTGACTCTAGAAGCCGGATCCTTCATGATCTAACTTTAAAGACTTGAGGGTAAGGATCCAGGTATGAATATCTATCTATCTATATATATATATATATATATATATATATATATATATAGGTGCAGGGATGAATTAGAATAATTCAAATATCTAAAAATAGAGTTATAAAAATATTATGGTGGACTATTTGGAAAGAAATGAATGCGCCAATTTTTGAGAGCAGGTTTGAATCTGTAATTATTTTTTAGTACAGTTGCATCTCCTTTCTTTGATGTAACAAAGCTATTGCAAATCATATAGAGGTCATAGTAGAGTTCTTGAGACATTGCACATTCAGCAGTGATGTTGACCTGTTTGGATCTTTAAAGCACTTTCTGGTTACTGAATTTTTAATACAAATATCTTTTAACGTTAAAAAATGCCGTAATTATGATTTCACCCTAGCTTTTGTTTACCCGACAAAGAGGCGTAGAGAAGCGAGCTAATCCAACCAATCTTGCTTGTACAGTGGAAAAGACCACTGGTTTATCTCTCCAACAAATCAAAGTGGCAAGTCACGATTCATGAGCCCATGCTAAAGTAGCAATCAATTCCTGCCAACATTCACATCGAGAAATTAAGAATATAAATCCAATAGCCCAAACAAGATGTTCAAACAAGAACATCCATCTTTTCTTCACTGGAGCTATCTCAAGTAATACTTTTGCTTTCTTTGGGCCTTTTTATCTCTTCGTTCCTTCATTCCTTTTTATGCCTAACTTAACCTCCAAAGTTAGCTCATGAAGGAGAATCGCCTAAGTCCATATAAGGAGGTCATAACTCATTTCCTCAACCAACGTGGAACATGACATTCCCTTGCACACCCAACATTGAAACACATCAATAAGGATCAATAAAGCTTTCTCTGATATCAATTGAAAAAATGGTTGAGCCTAACTCAACTCCTAAGTTAGCTCACAGCATTTAGCTCATGGAGGGAGAAATACCCAAGTCTATATGAGGAAATCACAACATTCGTGATATTAGTTTATATCTTTTTTACTTACTCAAGTGCCAATAGTTTGGTAACCCTTTCTTCCAAATAGCTAGGAAGATGAGAAACGAAAAGATGCCATTGTTTCGAAGATGTGAACTGTGGAGTTTAGAGGACTCTTTATGGGTTTGACGTCTAAGTCTTTTGAGATAGAGTATTACTGAATTAACTAAAACTCTACCACATGGTATGTCAGCGTACCAATATGTTATTTACAGTATTATTAAAAGTTGGTCTAGTTTGTGCTGTATTGTGTTGGTATATAACATTTCGAGTTTTGATATGTTCTTACAAGCATGCTTTCTCATGAAAGCAATTTGTGTTGTAGAAATTGCATGTTGTGTTAGCAGCTCAATTATGAACTAGACGATGGCGGCTGTATGCATATTATTTATGCTATTTCAGCAAGCTATCCGGATTACATTTTTCTCGCTGTATAGGTCTATCGAACACTGCTGGTACTTTTGCTGCAATAATTGGAACTGTTGGTGCTGGATTCTTTGTTGAACTGGTGGGATCTTTCAAGGGATTTTTGCTGCTTACAGCATCTTTGTATTTTTCTGCTGCTGTCTTCTGGGATGTATTTTCTACCGGGGAGAGAATAAAGTTTGATGATTCCACTTAGATTGATTTTTTGTCTTGTTTTATTTTTCGGTGGTTTCTTTTCCTGTTCATTTCATTCCAAAAGGATGGATAAGTATGTTGTTGCCTTGTAGTTTCTTTCTCAAACAAGGAATGTAAGGACTGATGTCCTAGTTCCCAATTATAAGAAGTGCCAAACGATGTAAAAATAAATCGACTTCAGTGGCACTAGGGCAATATGATATGAGATGATGGTTAGTATTACAGCATCTAAGTAACCTTTTTGATTCTTTTGCTAGTGTTACTTTTAGTTTTACAAGTTGGGGAACACACTGATTCACCACTAAACTTGTCTGAAAAGATTTTACTTGCACCTTAATTTTGCGGGCGATTCCATTATTCCCTAATTTCGTTTGCAATAAAAACTAGTATCCCTTTGATGATGTGGCAAGAAAAGTTAAAACAACCCTCTTAATACTGTTTTCTAATTGGATGTTATAGACCTAATACGTTTAAAATAATTTTAGTTGTAGAATAAAACCCCTTACATCTGTTGTTGAAACAGGAAATTACATGCCATAGACTCAAATATGGGTGATTTTAGATATTTGATCCCAGTAAGAAATGTCTTTGAAGAATAATCTTTCTTACTTTTTAATATAGTACAAGTACTATTTTGCCTCTCTACACCTCAAATATATTTTTAAACTTTCCATACTTATTTGTCTCTCAAATTTTATTTTTTATTATTTCACTTTGTTGTTTTTTCCTTAACTTTTATTATTCTACTTTTTTCCACTTTTTTATTTTTTCTTTAAATTTATTATTCTATTTTTTATTATTTTCAGTTTTTAGTTTTTTTAACTTTATTTTCATGTTTTAATTTATTTGTCTCAACCTTTATTTTTTTCTCTTTTTCTTTTCAACCATTATCTATTTCTTCATTTTTTTCCTTTTTAATTTATTTGTCTTTAACCTTTATTTAGGATTTTTTTTTATTTCTCCTTTTTTCCCTAGATTTTTCTCAGATATTCATTCTCGTTGTTCATCTTTTTTCCTCATTTCTCAAATACTCTTTCTCTTGCTCCTCTTTCTCTTCTTCTGATTTCTCTTAAATCTTTAAACTCGATTAACAGAAAAAATGGATATTGCTTCTGATGAAGAAATAGAGCGTCTCTCAGTGAATGTTGCTTCCAATTATTCAGGACTTTTGCCTTTAAACTTAATTGATATCATTGTTGATGTAAGTTTCTACTAAATTTACTTTATTATTTACATGTATTTTATATTAATGTTTGAAGAATTTTCTGTCAGTTTATCTTCCTTTAAATATGTTTATTGTGAGCTAATTCTTGCCTCCAGGACAAGAATTATAGATGATCTATCAAATCATTATAGAACAAAGTAGTGTCGACTCTTATCCATAGGGGTAGTTGTTTCTTTGTGGGATAAGTCTTGCCTCTAGGGCGAGAGTTATTGTGTATTTGTTTAATTAATAAACAATGTGGTAGGACCAATTCTTGCCCATGAGGCATTACTTGTTTATCGATTTATAGATTATCTGCTAACTTGGTAATATTATGTACAAGTGATGAATGTTGAAGTCAAATATGTCAATAATTGGATTTTTTCTGTTAAGTTTGTTTAACACTAATGTAACCACTTTGTTCTAATTTTGTAAAGTGAAATGACTTGAGAATTAGCTTACAATGAGGTACGATTAGGACTATTTTTTAGATAAACTTCAAAGTATTTGCGTTAGGCTAGTTACAACTTGTTTGCCTGTTTTGTGCATGTTTTTATGTGCGTCCCAGATACTATGTTGCCAAAGGTGTTAGTGTGTTACTTAATTCCTTTTGTTCTTTTTTATTTTGGTCAGAAATCATCTCTATAAGATTCTAGCTTGGCTATTTGTGCTTTTTGGTCGTTTTTTCCGGCCATTGTGCTTATAAGCCTCCAGTTTCATGTTCTTTATATTGTCATTTTTTGTACTTATGGTAACACATATATTCTGATTGTATTCATTTTTCATGTATTTTAAGTGCCAAAAATATATACATTAAAGGAAAAGATGTGCTGTCCGAATGTTTAATGTTTGGCTCTTGTGCTGTGGATTCGAAGAAGTGGTTTATTCACTTGCAACTTGTGGCCGACCTTTGAATGACACGGTATTATCACTTGCTATCCTAATCTATATTTGTAATGTGTTTTTGGCTTGTCCTTTATTTTGTTCCTCCCTTTCTTCTAGTAGGTCAAACATGTTGACAGTATTTCTTGTTTGGTTATTTGTAATGGTTATATTTATTCTGGTTGTTGGGATACAAGCTTAAAAAATTTATTTTTATGTGTATATTGTAGAGGATGAACGTCTTGGTGAAAGTCCAGCTTCTGCTAATGTTGATCAGTAGTTTTGTTTGGATTTATTAGGAAGTGCTAAAGTTTGTTGGTTTGGCTTTTTATTGTTTGTTTGCTTGTTTTTCATGGAAGTTTGATGTCTTATCCTTTATTCTTGTCGTTTACTTCATTAGTAGGGGGTAGAGTAAGTAGAGGTTGTGCATTGGCGAAAATTCATGTCATATTATAAGGCCAAAAACTGTTTTTATGTGTATATTGTAGATGATGAACACCCTTGATGAAAATCCAACTTCCACTAATACTGGTCAGTAGTTTGGATTGGCTAAAATCTACCTGCTACCTTTGTAGCTTCGGTGTAAAGTTATAACTTTTCTATTCACTAATAGAGCCAGGTGTATAGTTAGAGGGCGAAAGGGGGTCATTCAGACCAACAACAACATACTAAGTGTAATTCTACAAGCCACAAGTGGAGTCTGGAGAGGGTTGAGTATATGTACCCCTACCTTGTGCAGGTAAAAGGGGTCAGCTGGACCCGCTTTGTCAAAAATTCATATTGTATACGTATATACAAGATAAAAAATTCTCTTTGTTGTTTCAGTAGTTGATTGGCTAAATTCTAGCTGCTACTTTGTTACTTTGGTTTAAAGCTGTAAACTTTTCTATATGATCAATTCTTGGAGTTCTATTTCTTCTTGCTTATTCTATGCTCTAGTCAAACTTTTTCTTTTAAATCGTTCAGCTGGGTAAATATATGTATAGAATTGGCTACCGCAAAATATCAAAGGAGCTCTGAAAAAGGTTGAATGTTGACTTAGACAAGGTGTCTATAAATCACGAGTAAGTAAAAAGGGTGAATTTTTCCTTTGAAACTGAATAAACTGTCTAGAAATGCTTTGATGTGGTTTATTGCAAAGTAAACAGCGGAATTAAACATAAAGTAAAGGAATGATGCATCGATTATGTACCCAAGCAAAGGTATTGAATAGTTGAAAGAGTAAGAGATAGAGGTACATGATTCTTGTCATACTTGGAATGCACAATTACAAAAGTTAAGCCACTTTACGTATCATGAGTCTACAATTGTATCAATAACCACTCATAATAGAATAGGGCTTATAGTGGGATAAGTTAGAAGAGAAGCAACGTTGTGGCACAGTTTGAGTTGTATCATAACATGCCCGAGTGCTTCGCCAACTATATTCGTTGGCGATCATCTTACTTTGGTTACTTCTTTATGTAATGAATATGTTGTAATGCTCTTATTCAGTGTTCTTTTTATTTTGTCTCAGTATTTGGATACAATATTCTACTAAATGAGGAAGAAGGAGAAATATGAACCTAATATTGTTATGAAGTTCACTACAATTGATTTTGTATTTAGAAACAAGATCGATGCTCTCTATTAAGACTGTGAAAAATGGGAAAGATTTTTCTGTCATCCCCGAGAAACACGAGGTTGAGGAGTATATCAGAGGCTTCTATTGTGATGCAAATGTACTATGGAACAAAATTGACTGTGTTATTTTCAATTTATGTTCCACGAGAAAAATCTGAACTTGGACATTGAATTTTGAGAGTTTTTGACTTTACTGATTGGTGCATATATGTATACAACTCCAACCGTACCAGGCGCAGTGATAAAGTTGTTCAAAAAGTGAGGTTACCTTACCAAACATTGATACCGTATTTTCTGCAAAAGGTTAATTTCTATCTTGAGAAGGGCATTGACAAATCTGAAAATGACACTTTTGCCGATAAAAATAGTTGATGAGTTGCCACAACAAACTCAATGATATATTATTGCATTCATTTTTTAAAGGTTCATTTCACTTATTTTTTTGTTGTTTTTCATATATTCACGTAATGTATTTCTTTTGTATAACAGTGATTGTGGAACATTTGTTTGTGCCTTTGCTGAATATTTTATTCATGGTAGAGATATTCCAAAAGAGATTGACATTGGTTATGTTCGCATGAGATCTGGAGCTTTGTTGTTGGATTATGAAAAGAGAAAACTAGAAGCTGGTGTAAAAGACAACACTATCGAAAAAGTTGGTAGATTATATGGAAAGGAAAAAAGGAAGAGGACGCACAAGGAGGAGTAGTTTAGTTTTGTAGTTATTGAAAATCACTTCACATCAAGGATTTTTAGCTATTTTTATGCAATTATGTAAAGTTTAAACAGTCTTTTAAAATTGAATCAACTGTTTTTTATGAGATAACGTAAAGTATACAATGTAAAATTGCTACTGATTCATTTGTTGGTATCCTTATATATTTATGTTTTATTATCGAAGAATATTTTTTGCTTCTCCTTGTGGCAAGTCTTGCCCTTGAGGCAAGAGTTATTGAGTATCTTCTAAATTAGCATTCCGATGAGGTATAACTTATTTCTATGGGGGCTGTCTTATCATTAATTATGTGCGACTGCTACATGAGTACTTTGATCATTGTGAACTTTTCAGTCACATTTGTCCTTGATTAAATAGCATCAAATAGGAACCAATTTAGACCTTGTAATATAAGGGTCATCTACTTCTCCTCAGTAGTTGGTTCTTCACTTTTATTTATTTGGTTAGATGCTTGCTTTATTGATTGGTATCATCTTTTTGTCCTACTCACAATTGAATGCTCCCCCGTGCTTTTCTTTTGCTAATTTTTTAATCTTTATTTCTTTTGTTCTTGGCTTTTAATATTTTAGTTTTTGGTCGAGAAGATTGATTCTCATATGGTTGTAAGATTGTAATATACCTATAAACATATTTTGTATGGTAGAGGAAGAGTGTTCTTAGAAAAATTGTGAGTTGAACCACCTTTGAAGTCTAAGTCTTGCCTCTAGGGCAAGAGTTATAGATCATCTACCAAATCATTATAGACTATGCTAGTGTCAACTCTTGCCTATGAGGCATAACTTGTCCCTTGGGGTCTAAAAATCTTGCCTCTTAGGCAAGACTTATAGATTATCTACCAAATCATTACACACTAATCTAGTATCAATGCTTGGCCATGGGGCATAACTTGTTCGTTTGTTGTATTAATTTTTGCCTTTAGGGTTATTACACACTAAGCAAGTGTCAACTTTTGCCCATAGGGCATAAATTGTTTCTTTGGGGCTTAAATCTTACCTCTAGGGCAAGTGTTGTAGATCATCTGCCAAATCATTGTAGAATAAGTTAGTGTCAACTCTTGCCCATGGGGCACAACTTGTTCTACATCTTGCCTTCAAGGAAAATTTTAAAGTGTATCCCATGAATTTATTTACATCACATCTCTTAGGGGTGTGGTCCTTTCCCAAATCCTATTAATATGATATATTTTTACACATCAATGTATTAAAAAATTTAACATGCTAACTAACTTTTATAAACAATCAATAAGAAGGTATTGAGTTAAATACTTTACCACAAGTTAAAACTTCAAATAAATAAGAAGATATTCGTGATTGAAAGTCAAAAGTACTTGTTACTAACTAAAATAGGGGATCAAAGAATCCTATTATAACTGCTATTTTGATCCAACTTCTCGGATAAAAATTAAAACTAATCATGTTTTTTATTTTTCTTTCTCTATCTTCTTACATATGGATAAAGGATAGGAGTGTAGTGACAATTTGATTTGTTATGCCCGGTTATTTTGCATCTTGAACATCTGTAATTGTTTCTTGAAGATTCTGTTCTGCAAGGATATCTGGTTGTTTGTCTTCTCCCAAGCAGAACCTTCGTATCTGGGGGTTTTGTGATTAACACCTTTATGCTATCTGGAACAATCCATGATGTTGTGCCTCCAACTGGTAGGATTTCTCCCTGGTATGTTTGTAGCCAAGATTGTCTTGAGAATCAATGAGAACAATAGCTAGACTTGTTCATATGTCTACTGTTTATCGCTGTAATTGCATGGGTGCATGGTATCTTATCTGTTTGAAATACCAAGCATTGACAAGTCCTACTCTTCAGGTATATAATATATTCAGCTCCTTCTTCTTTACCAACAAATCTTATTGCATCAATGGGGTCTACCTGTAAATAAAATGATAAATAAATGAAAACTTATAGTGAAACATCTAGTATATAAGCAGAATCAGCCATACAGAGCAATCAACGATACATAGGGGACGAATCTTGAGGCAACCAAAAAATAGCTACAATCAAGCATATAACATCAAATCACAATCTAATATTTAACTAATCAAAAATATAATAATAAGTGACTAGGAGAAGGATCTATCATCCAAGGAATGAGCTTTCAAAGTCAAATTCCTTGTATTATATGGAAAAGACAGAACCTTGGTCAGGAACAACAACTGATTCAATAGTGATGCTTCCAAAATATAAGCAGGAGAATCAACTACAAATAAACTGAGATAAAACAGATATTGCATCTAACCTATGAGTAGAATCAACTATGATAGTGAAACATCTAGTATAAGAGCAGAATTAGCCATACAGAACAATCAACCGTACATAGGGGACGAATCTTGAGGCAACTAAAAAAATAGCTACAGTCAAGCATACAACATTAAATCACAAACGATCACACAACTATGAGCAGAAGCAACGAAACAGAAGTAACACAACACATATTTCGCACACGAATCTCAAGGAAATCAAAAGACTAGCAATAAATCACAAATAAAAGTAAACCAGCTATATATAATCTGCAATAAAAAAATAGTAACAATATATTTTTCTATTATCAATATACAATTTCAGTTACTTACTTTCAATTTCAAGCTGGCTTGAATCTTGTCAATCACCTCCACTTCCGCCCAACGTGTGATGTCATGAAAGTTGCCTTGCGCTTCCGTTTTTATTTCATAAGACCATCTTTTTAACTTGTTTTGAATGTAATCGATCAATCCTAGTATTGGAAGTTGCCTTGGTTTTCTCAGTACCGCATTCAAGGACTCTACGTTGTTAGTCGTAAGCATATTGTACCCTCTGTTGGTTTGAAATGAATGAACCCATATTTCTGGTTCTTCTTCTTTCAATTACTCCACAACAACTTTGTCAACTCTTTCTATCTCATCCATGAAAATATCAAATTCAGTGCATTTGTATACTTTCACTCTTCCATAGAAGAGTGATAGAACCATATCTGAGAAGTATCTTTTTCTTAAATTCTTCTTCATGTAATAGATGCATATCCCGTGCTGACACTCTGGATAGATATTTGTAACTGCATTTGCAATATCTAGGTGATGATTTGATAGAATAGACAATTGTTTATGTACTCCAATTGCATTTCTTATATGATTGAAGAGCCAATTATAAGACTCATTATTTTTTGAGTCTGCAATTCCAAAAGCCAAAGGAAATATGTTGTTGTTTTCGTCCTTTGAAACTGCTATCATAAGGACACATGATATTTTGACTTCAAAAATATTGCATCTACCATTATTACCAGTCTACAATTGGTCCATCCAATGATTGAAGCGCCATATGCAAAAAATGATACTGCAACCTATGTTGAGCAAAAGAATATAAGTAACAATTTTGCATTTGATGTTTATAATTACAATACAATAATTTTTTAAATAAGTCTTGCCCATGAGGCAAGATTTGCATATATATATATATTAATAATCTAAGCAGTACAATTAAAGAATAAACTTTTGCCTCTTGGGCAAAAGTTTTCAATTTCAACAGTATAACATTTGTACCTATTCTAAATTAAGTCTTGCCCATGAGGCAAGAGTTGCATATATGTTAATAATCTAATCAGTGCAATTAAAGAATAAACTTTTGCCTCTTGGGAAAAAGTTTTCAATTTAAATGGTATAGCATTTGTACCTATTCTAAACTAAGTATTTCCCATGAGGCAAGAGTTGCATATATATTAATAATCTAATCAGTGCAATTAAAGAATAAACTTTTGCCTCCTGGGCAAAAGTTTTTAATTTCAACAGTATATCATTTGTACCTATTCTAAACTAAGTCTTGCCCATGAGGCAAGAGTAGCATATATGTGAATAATCTAAGCAGTACAATTAAAGAATAAACTTTTGCCTCTTGGGCAAAAGTTTTCAATTTCAATAGTATAACATTTGTACCTATTCTAAATTAAGTCTTGCCTATGAGGCAAGAGTTGCATATATGTTAATAATCTAATAAGTACAATTAAAGAATAAACTTTTACCTTTTGGGAAAAGTTTTCAATTTCAACAGTATAGCATTTGTACCTATTCTAAACTAAGTCTTGCCCATGAGGCAAGAGTTGCATATATTAATAATCTAATCAGTGCAATTAAAGAATAAACTTTTGCCTCTTGGGCAAAAGTTTTCAATTTCAACAGTATAGCATTTGTACCTATTCTAAACTAAGTCTTGCCCATGAGACAAGAGTTGCATATATGTTAATAATCTAATCAGTGCAATTAAAGAATAAATTTTTACGTCTTGGACAATAGTTTTCAATTTCAACAGTATGCATTGGTACCTATTATAAACTAAGTTTTGCCCATGAGGCAAGAGTTGCATTTATGTTAATAATCTAATCAATGCAATTAAAGAATAAACTTTTGCCTCTTGGGCAAAAGTTTTTGATTTCAATAGTATAACATTTGTACATAATTTCATCGTCCCTCTTTATGTTTGTGTACGTGCCCGATTTGTTTTCTTTCATTATGTGAAGATATGATGACAACCTGTTGTAGTTCTCTTCAATAGTTTCTCTTATCACTGTATAGGCATGCTGTATCGCTCGCCATTATTTGTTGTAGGATATGATTATTCCATATTTCCTTCTCATTTCATCCACCACGAAGTTTGGTGTGATTACATTAATAGAGTCACGTACCAGCTCTAGTTAATAGTCACATATGACATTTGATATCGTATTTCTATGGTAGGACGTTATAAAATCAACCGAGCAACTGTGTGCCTTTTCATATGTAGTAACTTGAAAGAGTAAAGAATCGGCAATCTTCGAGGCATGAAACCGCCACATGTAGTTTTCATCCAAACATCTCACTGAATATCTTGTTGTGCTTGATTTGATAATCTTAAACTGGATGTTGTGTGTAATTGCAATATTTGACATGCATGTCACCATATTTTGTTTGTCAAGGAAGATCGACTTGACATTTAACTCATTCAAAGAGGCATTGTGTCTGAAGAGAGTAGTCTCGATATCAATTATCCTCTTCTTTTTTTGTCGTACCCTTTTAATCTTGGATGGCTTCCCCATTTCTTCAGCTATTTTAGCCTCCAACACTGGTTCAATAACCATTAGCTCATTATTTCTATCGATACTTTCAATTGATTGTCCCATACTGTATTGCTCAATACTCATTTCTTTTTCATCCATTCCGAGCACAACCCCTGGGGAAAATGAAACAACAAAAGATTAGTAACAGTTTAGTTTAGATTATATATTATCTTCAACAAGTAAAATCATTAAAGAGTAAGGCATTGTCAACTATTGCCTATGGGGCATAACTGTCTAAGTCTTGCCTCTAGGGCAAGAGTTATAGTTCATCTGCCAAATCATTACAGACTAAGGAAGTGTCAACTCTTGCCCATGGGGTATAACTGTCTAAGTTTTGTCTCTAGGGTAAGATTTATAGGTCATCTGCCAAATTATTACAGACTAAGGTAGTGTTAACTTTTGCATATAACTTGAAATATATGGCAGAATTTGAAAATGCTAAAATATCACTTGAAACTACTAAATAACACATACTATAAGGGTGATTGTGAGAAGGTTTTTTACTTCAGAGATAGGTTGCAAGTGATACAACATAGTTTATCAACTTAATACTCTGATAGCATGGCCTTGAAAGAGAAAGATGTACTGACTATTCTTGAGTTTTGTGCCATTGGTATTACTATAAATCTTTTATGAACATTGAAAGCATTTTAGTGAACTTCCACAATATACAACCTAGTATGCTATACGTGTGTAAATTGACACTTGCTTTCTGTAAAACAAAATGAGCATAATATGTAATGAGAACATAAGCATGAGTTAAAACTCATCACCTCTACTCGGACAAAAAGCAGTTCATGTACTAATTTAGGGTGAGCACCAATAGTTTCAACCCCAACAAACACTAAAATTCTACAATGCTAGAATAATAAAAGCAATAAAACCATTTTAGTGCACTTCCACAATGGGTAACCTAGTATGTCATACATGTGTGCGCTTCCACAATAAGCAATCTAGTATGCTATACATGCGCGTGCAATGACCTTGATTTATGAAAAACCAAAAGCACATACATCTACCAAATGCAAATTATTCATATGCAGCTGCAAAATTGAGCGAAAGATTAAATTTTTTAATCAACAACAAGCTTGAGCAAATGCAACTTGATAGTCGATAGTTGAAACTAATTAAACTAGATAAAAATTTTCAAAGATGTTCATTGAAGCAAATGTAAAGAACACAGAGTAAACTTTATGACTTACGAATACACTTTGAAAAAACAAGTTGCATCATTAAGTCAACAAAATCATAGCAAAAGAAAACTTGTTTATAAAAGACAGCAAAGCTACAGAACAAAACAAATTAAGAATTATAACAAATAGAAATCTCAAAAGACAACAACAACATCATCAACATACCTAGTGTAATCCCATAAAGTTGAGTTAGGGAGAGGGTAGAGTGTAAGTAAAATTACCCCTTCCTTATTCCAACTCATAGGTAGCGAGGATGTATCCAATTGACCCTATGGCTCAAGAGAAAAATAGTTCAAAGCAGCCCAACAAAGAAGTAAAGGAAGTACAAGGAACAACATATAGTACTAACAGAAAAGTAACTTTAACAAACCCCAATAATACCACTAGGAATACTAATGGTACAAATCCTTATCATCTTCTAACAATTCCTCATCATCTTCTAATACTAATTATGCCACTAGTTTGAAATAATTGGAACTAATTTCTTGTACCACCTTGACTTTATACGTTTGGCCTTACCAAAAAATATTGCGATCAACGTTAACTCCTATATTAACGGCCTTTCCCTCCAAGACCACCCCCCACAACTACTCAAGCATAATTATAACTAGAACAATGAACTCTCCAAAACCTGTTCAATACAATTCCTCAATGGAAAATATGTTACTACAAAAACAACATAGCCCGACTTTAGCTTACGTTCACCTCCCCAAAAATCAAATCAATATGCTTATTATATAAAGAGGTAAAATTTACCTCAATGTATCAATAAGCTAAAATTTACACCAAATTAGATGTGTTCTTACCTGAAGAAACCTTACAACTGTAATTTGGAAGAAAGAGCGATCAATGTTTTGTTTGGAAAGAAAGTTGATTTTTTGTTTTGGAAGAAAGGTATATTGGAGGGGTAATTTCATCCAATAAAATATAGGTCAATAAGTAAGGGCTATTTTAACAAAGCCTTTTTATTTTGGGCTAAAATTTGAAAGCCACCCATATTTTGAGTCTATTTTTGATATTCTCCCTTGTTGAAAGTAGTTACCCACAGGCCACACCTTTGTGAAATCATACTCACCCCTTAATAGAGTCATCAATCCTTACCCATCACCTATAAATTTATGAGCCAACATAGATAATAGTCAAATCCCACTTAACCCTAAATATTCTCAAGAGGATTGTATCCTCAAGCGAGAAATCTCACCATTACTGTTTAGCAACGAAGATTTTAGTCTCAACTTTCAGAAGAGTTTCATAAATAATTTTAGTATCACTAAGTAATCCAAGTCTAAATGAGCTAGTCTTCATTATTTATAGCTAAATCTAATTATTACAAAAATATCCTTAATAAAATAAGAACTTGTTTGGCATAAGAGATAACGGATAATTACTTTTGGAGTTAATTTAGAATAAGCTTATCCCATGTCTGATTGAGATAAAATACATGGGATAACTTATTTCGTATTAGTTGATGAGCTCAACCTGTCAAGGGAGTAGAAATAAAGTGAAATGTATAATCATATTTATGTGATTACTCTAAAGGTGAAAAACCTTGGGTTTTGGTCCTTGAATTTCTTGAGTCTTGAGCTTTTTGTTGATTATACGACTCATCATACGAGTCATATGGTGTGGTTACAGGTCTAGGTACCCTATTCATATGTCAACCAGTGTGTGTTATTTGCTAAATTTTGTCCTGGTTACAAGAGACTCTTCACGAATCATATGTTTATATGATGAATGGTATAGTCTAATCATATGTTGTCCAGTGTTTGGCCCTTAATGTTCTTCTTAGGATAGACTTGATGGTACTAGCCGTATGTTATGGTGATGAGTTGGGGCAATATAGTCGTATGGTGGACAATGTGTGGGTGTCCAACCTTCCGTTCTGAATATGACTAGATGGTACCAGTTGTATGATGTGGTGAAAAGTGGGAGGGTTAACTCGTACCCACCTGCAGTGATTTTACAGTTTTAATTTGGGGGTATTCTAGATATTTTTTCTCTTAACTCCTTTTGACCCCACAACATAAAACATCTTTTGAGACTTTATCAACCATTATTCTAAATTAAACACTCTTAGAAATCTCTTAAAATCTTTCTCAAGCTCTTGGTTCAAGAAAAGGCTAGGGTTTCTACAAGGCAATCAATTAGGGGTTTGCAAGAGTGAATTTCTCCATCTTTCTTTGTGTCTAAGGCATGTTACTCCTCTCTCATTGTTAGTTCAACTAAAAATATATTTTAATAAATAATTTTCATGGTATTATTGTAGTATTATTTTGGTATTGAAATAGATGTTGGGTTTTTTGGTTATTTATGGTTGGATGATGTTTTCCCATGTTTTACTTGTGGTTTTTCATATTATAATTATGGTTTGAACATGTCGTTGCATGAGAATGGTCAATTGATACTTGGTTTTGGTTTTGGAAACTATATGCCCTTAACATGTTTGTTGAAATGCTAATGAGAATGATTTTGTCACATAGTTTGACTATTCTTGAAACCTTTGCATTGAATAATATGGTAATGGAACTTAAATTGGTTTGGTTGGTTTTAAATGGATTGGAAAGGCCTTGGTGGCCATGGTATTGGTTCAATTGGAAACTTTAAAGTCAAATTGTTTTAACGGCTTTGGCATGACATAAATGAATAGACTTGCAAGCTCTAATTTTGGTATGACGATACCAATGGTTAGTGCCTAATTAAAAATAATTCTAGGTAAATAGTTGATTATGTGTGAGTGCTTTTAATATGGGCTTAAAGAGGGATGTGTTAGCAAAGCCATGGAAGGCGAAGGTCCCGGGGGGGACCAAAGCTAGAAACTCATGTTTGCTGATATGAGGTTTGGTCTTAGTGACTGTGTGCATTATGTTACACTTATATTTTTGGAGATTACTAGTCTATCTCAGTTTTTTCTCAGGTTCGTGCGGCTAACATGCACCGCAACCCTTTCTATAGGGAAAGCTGAACTTATATAACTCGTGGGTGGATTTAGGATGACAGAGCTATACATTCTAGGTTAAAGGTTTTAAATATATGCTAAACCTAGTTCCCTTTACCGGCATGATATATATGTATATGTATGTATGTGATTGGATATGGTTATTTACTTTGGTTTTGAATAATGACATTATTTTATTCATATTCTTGAGTACATGCTAGCATTCGTTCTGCTAATCATCTTTGGGCGCTGTATCCCCACATGATGTAGGAACAAGCCATACTCCTCCTCCTACTCAGTGACTTGATTCTAGGGCAGCATTGGCGGTGGAGGTATTGGTATCAACCTTAGTATTGGTATTGGTATTGGCATTGAGGTTAACACCGGTTGAGTATTTGGTGGGTTATGATTATGGACTTTATTAAATGTCTTTCAATTATTGTTGGATTATCTTGTTATGTGTTTTGATTTCATCCAACATAGGGTGAAGGACAGTTACAGTTGGGTATTGGGGGTGGTCCTGATCCCAGTCGGACTTGAGATGCTCAAAATGACTAAGCCTTGGTTTGGGTCATGTCTGATTGGTATTAGAGTCCTAGGTTCATGGTTAGTTCAGAGTCTACAAAGTTGTGTCGAGTAGAGTCTTTTTTAAGGGTGTGTAGTGTGCCACACTCATAAAGGAAAGGCTATAAGACATTTATGAATGTTTCTCTTTCTTGTGTTCTATTTTCAAGCTGTAGAGTCTAACGTCTTGAAAGTTTCTCTAATTCTCATTTGTTCGCTTTTCAGATCATGTCTTCTCAAAAATTTGAACCTCATAGAAACTCCTCTGCCTTACCTGAGGACAATGTTGTTAGGATCCATTCTACTTATAGGGTCTAGACTCAGTCTAGGGGTCTAGTTCATGATTTCTCTCCTGGAGTTCCATCGGTTTCCTTTTATCCTTCTTGATCCCCTTAGGTTGATGTAATGAATACTGAGTTTCATTAGTATATCCATATGTTGGCTCAGTTGGTAGCTTCTTAGTCTGAACGTGGCATTCCTATTACTCCATCTTTTGAGGCCACGAGGGTTGGCCAGTTCATAAGGTATAATCCTCCATCCTTTACTGGTATTAAGGTAGAGAAGGATCCCCAAGGCTTTTTGGATGAGATAAAAAAGATCTTTCGCATTATACATACCACGAATGTGGGGTGTGTGGAGTTTTCCACCTACCAGCTAAAAGATATGGCGTACTAATAGTATGTGGAATAGGATCAGGCAAGGGGTGACGATATCGAGTCATCTCTATGGAAGGATTTTTCTAATGCTTTCGTATACCGCTTCTTTCCTCAATAGCTGAGGGTAGCAAAAGAAGAAGAGTTTGTTACTATGAGGTAAGGTAAGATGTCAGTCAGGAGCATGCCTTGAAGTTTCACTAGTTATCTTGGTATGCTCCAGAGTTAGTTTCTAGCATAAGGGATAGAATGAGGAAGTTTGCTTTCGGGTTGTCTAAAGACTTAATTCTGGAGAGTAAGGCTACTTTGTTGAACAAGGACACGGATATCTCCAGGTTGGTTGTGTACATACATCAGGTAGATGAAGAGAAGAAAAAGCAGTCGGAGATAGGAGAGAGGCAGGGCAAGAAGTTTAGATTTTCTGAGTAGGAAGGTGACCAACAATAGAGTGGCAAGGATGGTGGGAAATGGCCCAAGAAGATGTGGGGCGAATTTGGGTCTTACACGCCGACTAGTTCTCCCTACCCAAAGCCGTCAGGTGATAGGAATTTTCAAGGTGGCGATAACTTCAGGGCACAAGATACCCAATCTCAGGCTAATAGGGCCCAGTCAGCTCCATCATATCCTTTCTATAGATTTTATGGTAGATTGCATTGGGGTTACTATGAAGAAGGAATGTATAAGTGGTTTAGCTATGCTCAGCTAGGGCACATGATTAGAAACTATCCAATGGACAAGGTTTCTTGGGGGGGGGGGGGGACAAGGTTCCGATTGCCTCTTTTTCAGCTCCGTTACCAAAGGGTGTGCCATCTAGTTCTGACACTATTTGGAATCGCGCAATGCTTTTATACCCACTAGGAGTCTAAGGCATCACTTGATGTCGTGACTGGTATGTTGAAACTCTTTTCCCATGATATGTACTATTTACTTGATCCAATATCCACTCTCTCTTATATGACTCCATTTATGGCTGTGTATTTTAGTTTTGGTCCCGAGTGTGTTTTGAACCTTTTTTCTATTTCTACCCCGGCGGGTTACTTTGTGGTGGCTAGAAGAGTCTATAGGGGTTGTGTGGTATCGTCGGTGGTCGGGAGACTTTGGTGGATCTGTTTGAATTAGATATGGTTGATTTTGATGTTATATTTATGATACATCAGTTTCACTCGTGCTATGCTTCTCTAGACTGTTGAACCCGTAAGATTGTCTTTAAATTCCCTAATGAGCTGGTCATTAAGTGGGAGAGTGGTTCCCTAACTCCTAAGGTGAAGTTCATATTGTATCTTAGAGCTCAGAGATTATTCTCCAATGGGTGTCTCTATCATCTGGTTCGGGTTATAGATTCTAACTTGGAGGGTTCTTCCTTGTATTCTGTCTCTGTGGTAAATGAATTTCCTGAGGTCTTCCCTAATGACCTTCCTGGTGTTCCTCTTTATTGGGAGATTAAGTTTGGGATTGTTCTCATTCCGGACACTTGTACTATTTCAATTCCTCTATATGGAATGACTTTGACCGAGTTGAAGGAGTTTAAAGAGCAATTAAATGATCTTTTAGACAAGGGTTTCATCCGTCCTAGTGTGTCCCCATGGGGTGCATCGGTGTTATTCGTGTGTAAGAAAGATGGTTCCCTTTGGATATGTATTAATTACCGACAGTTGAATAAGGTGATGGTAAAGAATAAGTATCCTCTTCCAAGGATAGATGATTTGTTTGATTAGCTGCAGGACACTAAATTTTTCTCTAAGATTGATCTTGATTCGGGTTTCATTAGTTAAATATTTGGGAGGCGGATATCCCTAAGACCGCCTTCCATACTCGGTATGGGAATTTTGAGTTTCTGGTTATGTCTTTTGGATTGACCAATGCCCTCGACAATATTCATGGATTTGATGAATAGGGTTTTTCGTCAGTTTCTGGATTTATTCATCATTGTGTTTATTGATGATATCCTGGTGTATTTTAAGAGTGAGGTAAATCATGCTGATCACCGCATTGTATCGCAGACCTGAAGAGAGTAACAGTTGTATGCCAAGGTTTTGAAATGTGAATTCTGGTTGAAAACTTTCACTTTTTTTGGGTCATGTTATTTCTAGTAAAGGGATCATGGTGGATCCATAGAAGGTAGCAGTGGTTAAGAAGTGGCCTAGATCCACGACTCTAGCTAATATTCAGAGCTTTTTGGGTTTTGCTGGCTACTACAGAAGGTTTGTGAAGAGCTTTCCTTCTATAGTGCCCCATTGATTAAGTTGACTTAGAAAAAGGTAAAGTTACTATAGTCTGATGCTTGTGAGGGTAGTTTTTAGAAGCTGAAGGATAATCTAACTTCAGCTCTAATTTTTACGTTGTCGAAAAGTACTGATGGGTTTGTGATCTATTGTGATACATCTCATATGGGGCTTAGTTGCATCTTGATGCAGCATGGTAAGGTGATAACTTATGCCTCTAGAAAGTTGATGTTGCATGAGAATAATTATTCGACCCATGACTTGGAATTGTTAGTTGTGGTGTTCGCATTGAAAATCTGGCATCACTATTGTATAGAGTGCATGTGGATATCTTTTTTGATCATAAGAGCCTGCAGTATGTGTTTACTCATAAAGAGCTCAACCTTAGGAAAAAGAGATGGCTTGAGCTGCTCAAGGATTATGACATGAGTCTTCACTACCACCCAGGTAAATCTAACGTAGTTGCTGATGATCTTAGCAGGTTATCCATTGGTTGTCTGGATCATGTGGATAAACAGAAGTGGGAGTTAGTGAAAGATATTCACCGTTTGACTAACCTTGGAGTTCGCCTCTTGGACTCTGAGGAGGGCAACATGTTTGTACAAAAGGTAAAGCACTCATCTCTTGGTGTTGAAATCAAGGAGAAATAGATGTTAGATCATACTTGGATGAGGATCAAGGGTGATGTAGCTGGTAGAAAGTGCTGACCTTTGAGATTAGTGGTGATGGTACCTTGCGGTACCATAGAGGTTATATGTTCTTGATGTTGATGGTTTGCGAGAAAAGATCTTGGTTGAGTCGCATGAGTCGCGTATACCATTCACCCTGGTTTGAATAAAATGTATCATGACCTTAAGGAGATGTATTTGTGAATAGTATGAAGTGGGACGTGGCTAGATTTGTGGCTAAGTGCATGGTGTGCCAACAAGTGAAAGTTGAGCATATGAGGCCCAGAGGATTGTATCAAGAGATTGAGTTGCTTGTATGGAAGTGGGAAGTGATCAATATGGATTTCATTACCGGTCTTCCTCGGTCCCAGAATCAATTTTATTCAATTTGGGTCATCGTAGATAGGATGACAAAGTCGGCTCACTTTTTTCCAGTGAGGACTAATTTTTTGGTTGAGGATTATGCAAGGTTGTATCTTCATGAGATTCTGAAGTTGCATGGGGTGCCTGTTTCTATCATCTCAAATTACGGTACATAGTTTTCATCTTACTTTCGGTGGTAATTTCAGAAAGGTTTGGGGACCAAAGTAAGTCTTAGAACAACTTTTCACCCATAGTTGGATGGGCAAGCAGAAAGGACTATTCAGACATTAGAGGATATGCTTCGGGCCTGCGTGATTGATTATGGTGGTAGTTGGATTGAGTATTTGCCTCTTATAGAGTTTGGTTATAATAATAGCTACCACTCTAGCATTGGGATGAGTCCATTTGAGGCGTTGTAGGGTAGGAGATGTAAGTCTCCAATTTTTAGTTCAATTAAAAGCATGTTTTAATGAATGGTTTTCATGGTATTATTGTGGTATTATTTTGGTTTTGCAATAGATGTTGGGGTTTTTAGTTGTTTATGGTTGGATGAAGTTTTTCGATGTTTTACTTATGGTTTTTCACATTATAATTATGGTTTGAACATGTGGTTGCATAGGAATGGTCAATTGATAGTTGGTTTTGGAAACTATATGCCCTCAACGTGTTTGTTAAAATGCCAATGAGAATGATTTTGTCACATAGTTTGACTATTATTGAAACCTTTGCATTGCATAATATGGTAATGAAACTTAAATTGGTTTGGTTGGTTTTAAATGGATTGGAAAGGCCTTGGTGGCCATGGTATTGGTTCAGTTGGAAACTTTGAAATCAAATTGGTTTAATGGCTTTGGCATGACATAAATGGATAGACTTGCAAGCTCTAATTTTTGTATGACGATACCAATGGTTAATGCCTAATTAAAAATAATTCTTGGTAAATGGTTGGTTATGTGTGAATGATTTTAATATGGGCTTAAAGAGGGATATGTTAGCAAAGTCGTGGAAGGTAGAGGTCCTGGGGTGTGGGGACTAAATCTAGAAACTCATGTTTGCCGATGTGAGGTTTGGTCCTGGTGACCGTGTGCATTATGTCACACTTATATTTTGGGAGATATATTAGTCATCTTAGTTTTTTCGCCAATTCATGCGACTAACATGCACCGTGGTCCTTTCAATAGGGGGAGCTGAACCCATATAACTTGTGGGTGGATTTAGGACGGTAGAGCTACACAACCAGGATTAAAGGTTTTAAATGCATGCTCAACCCGATTCCCTTTTTTGGCATGATATATATGTATAATTATGTTGTATGTGATTGCATATGGTTATTTACTTTGGTTTTGAATAATGACATTATTTTATCCTTGTTTCTGAGTACATGCTAGTGTTCATTCTGCTAATCGTCTTTGGGCGCTGCATCCCCATGGGATACAGGAACAAACCATACTACTCCTCCTGCTCAGTGACTTGAAGAAGCTCAGATCGATGGTTTTTTGAGTTGAGAAGTCCTCGATTGGGTTGATTTCATGACGCTTGTGATATTAATAAAATGTCTTGTGTGAAAACACCCAAAGCTCAACTGATACATCAAATTTTGAGCTTTATCGACTCCGGATGAATATCAGCTTTCTTCTACCTAGGTTGATTCGACCTCCAACAATGTAGATTCGAGGTTCACTCTATTTTGAAGATGATGGAGATGATTTTCTGTTTCCCATTTTACTTTTTTTCTTTGGGTTTTCTTTGTTTTTATTTTCCTGATTTTATGGGTTCGTGTTCATGTGCCACTCCAAATTTGGTTGTGTAAATAATTTCTATTTAAATAAGAAGCCTTTAAGGCCACCTTTTAATGATTTTTTTTGGAATTGTAGTGTTATTTTATCCACCTTGAGGGCAGGATGACAAATTCAGGAGGGATAGCCAATCCCTGGACAACTTTTTTCTCAACCAAACTGCCCCTAAGGGTCTTCTTAGTCAAGAGGCATATGTTTCAAGAATAGTTACTTTGCGTTTGTAGCTTCTTTTGGAATCCGAGTAGTCTTCCAAGTAAAGTCATGTACTTCAAGTTTAGTTCTTTAGCTTCAACTCTTCATATTAAGAACCCTCTAAGCTTCCATCATAGCAACTTAATGAAAAAAACCATGAACTTTTTAGCTTGGCTTCGAGTATAAGATTTTCATGAACCTTGGCTTGCATCATTCTCTCTTTCTTGAAAAAGATGGTCCTCGAAACAGAACCTTGCAAAATCATAGGGAAGACAAACACCAATAAATACCTCATAGCATGTGCGTTATGTCACGACTCAACTTCTTGAGTAATAATGACACCTACTATACTCCTCCAGTACGTAAGCCCAAAGCGTAGCTCGAAACTATAAGTAATGAGCTAATTAGAGGAAAATGACATAAATGTCGAAAAATTTGCAAGTAAATGGAATACATGCCATAACATAAGAACAAAGTATAAATGAAGAGAAATAAGAGAAGAGTAATATCATCCCACAACCTAGTAAAGTCGGAACAAGAGCCTCTAATCAAAAAGAATATGAGTACATCAAGTCAATATACAACAGTCTCGAAAATAGAAAGACTATTCAAAAATAGAAGATGGAGAAAAGGTCAAGTCTGGCTCTCAGAGCTCATCCTGTCTTCGAAATTTGACTAGCACAACCACAACATCAACGATGACAACTAGCACTTGGGTCTGCACCAAAAAGTTACAGAAGTATAGTATGAGTAACAAAGCCACGGGTACTCAATAGGCATCATCGGTCGATTGAGCTAAATCATAATATAAATATAATAAAATGCAAGATAAATAAGTTAGTCAAGGGAAAAAGGAAAAAATGGAATAATGCTCCAATTACTGAAAGTAAATGCTCATAATAATAATAATAATAATAAGGAAACATAGCTATCTCTACATAATTTGGCCCCCATAAGTCCAGAAGATGCAAATAAAGTAAATAATCCAATGTGGGCCCCCATAAACCCAAAGGATGCAATCATGGAGAAGTAATAATAGTAAATATACCAACTAACCATATCCAAAATCATAACCATGAATTCTTTCATACCGTAAATACCAAACTCGAACCAGTTCCATAACCATCATAAATAGCCTCTCAATGCAGCAATTGAACCATAACTAGTATCTCATATGACATAATTGAACCAAAACTAGTATAATGAATACCAGACTTGAATCAAAAGTAATATCGTTAACAATGCCAGAATCAAGTCTATCTTAATATCATAAATCGCTGGACATGAATTGAAACTATCATCTCCCAAACACAATGCTAGAATAATCCATACTACCAAATTTTCCTAGGGCGTCAGAATGTAAATAAGATAATGTAACATGTCTATTGAGTCTATAAGGAGCTAACAAAAATCTTGGCCTAAGGTGTGTCGGAGGGGCCCACTTCTAACCTCGATAATCCGTTCTAGGATAAATTCTACCCTAAATTGAGATAAGATGTCAAATCCCATTATTAGATGCTAAATAAATCTAGTTGCATCCTAAGATAGCAATTCTACCTAAAGAATGAGTCATTAAGCTAATTACGGCCCCTTAATCAGCTAAATAGTCCAATATGCACTAGATGTACTACCAAGGTCTAATTTCCAATCCAAAACTAGCATAATATCATATTGATACTACAGTTAAGCTAAATCAAAGAGAAAGGTAAGGCTATCCTACTTGAACACCAAAGAAAGCTCGATAAAGTTTGCTAAATCAATAATTTCCCTTTCGATAAGTTTTTTCATGATGCCACACTATCAAAATGATTATCTACACATTAATACAAGAACAATGGTGTCCATATTGAATTTTTATGCTTTGGGTCTAAAAATAAAGTCAAAATCCCATGTGAAGCCCATTTATGGAATCACACTTTCAAAACCTTCAACACGCCCATCTATGATATTATTTATCCTCAAAAGCTCAAATGATACCCAAATCAACTCATCTAAAACTAGGCTTTATGACTAATTTTGGGGAATTAATCAAGCATTAAACAAAAACATACAAGGATTTTGATGAGAAAATGATTATTTCGAGCTCACAAATGCCTCACGATCTCCCAATGATTAGTCTCTCAATTTTCCACAGTCTCTAGTATTTTTAGCTCTTGAGACTTGTGAGAAAATGAGAGAAAATTGGGTAAGATAGGGATTTAATGATCATCCAGGTGCCGCTTAAGCGACCATTTGACCACTTAACCGGTCATCACTAAAGCTGCATAGTACCGCTTAAGTAGTACCTATTGGGTTTGTGCCTTCCACTAAAGCGGATAAGTAGCTGCTTAAGCGGCATCCGCTTTACCAGACTGACTTCCACTTTAGCGATCAGGATGGGAAAGCCATGGTCGCTTAAGCTACAGCTGGCCACTAAACCAGCATCTGCTAAAGCAACCAAAGGTCTGGTTAAGCTGATGCATCAGCTGAGGTGCATTAGTTAAAACTTGGGAAATTTTTAAGTTTCTGCCGAACCTTGGAAATTCATCCAAAATTTCATGAATGCAAATGAACTATGCTACCCTATTAAATTCAACATTCCAAAATCAATGACTCCATTAAAATTTCAATTCAAAGTCGTTTATTAAAAATGTGGCCCCAAACTTATGGGCTATTTTTATCAAATTTGGCCAACAGCTTGAAATGCGTTCGGAACACTTAGGACCCGAACCAAAGGTCCTCCTAGCCTAAAATTGATGTTTCAGAGATAAAGGAACTATCAGAATTGGCATACAAAATTGATAAACTAAAGTTTACATCTGATAGCCAATCCTTACCAGCAAAGTCTTCAAATAAAAGAATTGGCTCTAAAAACTAAATGAACTGCCCGGTAACTGAACTGTTAGCTCCAGTAAGTCACAAATGACTTGAGACTGCTATAGGAAGGCTTTAAATTATGAAAATGTGTGGAAAAGTAGAAAATGACCTGGAGGGTCATTACAATATACACCACTAAAAGAAATTTTGACCATGAAAGTAAAGTGTTAAGATGTCCCTGAAGGCTTGAATACGTGGGGATACTGAGCCCGCATCTCGCTTTTGATCTTCTAAGTAGTCTCCTTTACTGGGTGGTGTCTCAACCGAACCTTAACTACTGGGATCTCCCTAGAGCACTACCACCTAACATCCCTAGCTAATATGAATATCGACTCCTATAAGAAGGTCAACCTTTCGTTCAACTGAATTGAGTTCCACCGAAGAACATGTGACTCATTCAAAATATAACACCGCAACATAGAAACATGGAAAACTAGTTTAAAAAAGACAAAATTTAGGGGAAAGGCTAACTTATAAGCAACATCTCCAATCGTGCGAAGGAGCTCAAAAGGTCCATATGCCTAGGGCTGAGCTTGCCTCTCCTTCTGAACCTCATCACCCTTTATGTGTGATACTCGAAGGAATACCGAGTGTTCAAATCCAAACCTCAAGGAACAGAGTCTACGATCTGCATAAGACTTCTGCCTACTCTGAGCTTCCCTCAGCCTATCCTAAATCACCCTTAATCTGTCCAACAACTCTCGAAGCAAGCTAGTACTATAGGGCCTAACCTCAGAGGTTGGAACCATCCAACTGGAGATTGAATATGCCTACCATATAATTCCTCGAATGGTGCCATCTTAATACTTGAATGGTAGCTTTATTATATGTGAACTCTACCAAAGCTAAGTGCTGCTCCCACTAACCTTCAAAATCCATAACACAGGCTCAGAGTATATACTCAAGAACCTGAATAGTTTTCTCCAACTGCCCATCATTTTGAGGGTGAAAAGCGGTGCTAAGATCCACCTGAGTACCCAACTCCTCCAGAAAAGATCTCCAGAAGCTAGAAATGAATACTAAACCTCGGTCTGAAATACTAAGCCCCAATATCAACTAATAAATATAGGCACTCCATACAGGTAAACTATCTCACAAACATAGATATGGGCTAGCCCCTCAGCACTGAAGGATATCTGAATATAGAGGAAATATGTTGATTTGGTCAACCAATCTACAATGACACAAATACCATCGAAATCACGGGATGTGAGAGAAATATCTGAATTAAGACACCAAGCCTCTGATGCTTAGCCTTCACAAGCTGACAACATAGGGAATGAGCTATAAAGTCCTCTACATCTCCCTTTATGCCGCTCCACCAATCGTATTATCTTAAATCCCTATACATCTTAGCTTTCTAGGGTGAATAGAGTATTTGGAGCTGTGAGCCTTACACAACATCAATTGAATCAAGTCACTAGCTCTCAAAACACAAATAGAACCATCAAATCTCAGAACACCCTAAGAATCTATGGTATCCCTCCTGGACTTACCACTCAACACCTGATCATATCCTTTATCTGGGGACTTTGAATCTCCTCAAATATGGTAGACCTCACTTCAGCACTAGCAAGGATCCTTTTGGAATTTGAAATATCAAGCTGAACCATTAATATGGATAAGAAATTTATGTCCCACACTAATGGCCTCTCAAAAACCAAAATAAAATTCAAACTACCCATACTCATCGCCTTCTGGCTTAAGGCATCCGCTACCATGTTTTCCTTTTCCTGATGGTTTAGAATAGAGATGTCATAATCCTTCAGTAACTTCATCCACCTATGATACCTAGAATTAGCTCTCTGTGGGTTATAAATGCTGAAGATTTTAATGATTGGTATATATCTTATAATACACTCCATTAAATAATGTCTCCAAATCTTTTACATGAAAACTACTATTGCCAACTCTAAATCATGAGTGGTGTAGTTACGCTTGTGCCCCTTCAACTGCCTTGATACATAAGCAATAACTCAACCCTGCTGCATCAACATACGGTCAAAACCCACAGTAGAAGCATCATAACAGATAGTGAATCTCTCACTCTTAATAGGAAGAGAAAATATAGGAGCTAAAGTGAGAAAACCTTTGAACTTCCAAAAGTTTGACTCATACTCATAGGACCACTGAAAAGGCCCCATTCTTAGGCACCACATGTTCAAGAAATATTACCGAGTTGAGGCAGAACTCACACTTTAAGAATTTGGCAAAAATCCTATGATCTCTCAAAGTCTGGAGCACAATCCTCAAATGATGAATATACTTCTCTTTATTCCTTGAATACATAAGGATGTCATTGATGAAAACTATCATGAAGGAATCCAAAGAAGGTCTGAACACACAGTTCATTAAATCCATAAATGTAACTGGGGCATTGGTCAACCAAAAAGACATCCCTAGGAACTCATAATGGCCATAACGAGTCCTGAAGGCTGTTGTTGGGATGTACTCAGCTCGAATCCTTAACTGATGGTAATTGAAACTCAAAGTCAATCTTAGAGAACACCGCTGCTCCCTTAAGTTGATCAAAATAAATCATCAATGCGAGGCATAGGATATCGATTCTTCACTGTTACCTTATTAAGTTGCTTGTAGTTAATAAACACATGCAAGGAACCATCTTTCTTCTTCATGAACAAGGAAAGAGCACCCCAAGGCAACCTACTTGGTCTAATGAAACCCTTTCCCAAAAGATCTTGAAGTTGAGAATTTAGCTCCTTAAGCTCGGCAAGATCCATATAGTAAGGTGCCATATAAATAGGTTCAGTGCCCATCTTAAGATGAATAATATACTTAATATCATGCTTAGGAAAAGACCAGGTATATCGGCATAAAAAACATCAGAAAAATCATGGGCTATAGGAATAGACTCAAGCGAAGGACTCTCGCACTAACTTCATGAATATAAATGAGATAAGACTCATAACCCCTCCATATAAGTCTTCTAGCCCAAACATAAAGAATAATCCCGATAGTCTTGTGGATAAAAGATCCTTGACATACAACTGGGGGTATGTCGGGTATGGCTTAGGTAACGGTCTTGGAAAAACAATCCAAGGTAGCATGATAGGAGATAACCAATCTATGTCTAGAATCACACCAAAAACCACCATATCTAATATAATAAGATCATTTTGAGTATCAAATTCTCGAACAGTCATAACACATATTCTATAAGCTCGATCTACTACTAAAGAATTACCCATAAGAGTAGATACACATAACGACACAAAAAATCTCAAGATAACTTTAACTACGATGCATAATAAGTAGAAACATAAGAGTAAGTGGATCCCAGATCAAATAAAGCAAAATTTGGATGATGGCATACTGAGATCATACTTTTTATAATAACATCTAAAGACTCTAACTCGGGTCTACCAGGTACAATATATAAATAATCTCGCTCGCCACCTGGCTGGGCATCTGATCGATCACCTATCCTACCTACCTAAGGACCTCTACGAACACCCTGTCAAATCTGTATGCTACCTCTAGCTAGTGGTGGTACTTTTATAATCGGTGGAACACTCTGAGTTACAAGTAAAATTGCCCTTCATTTGAGAAATACTGTAGAGCAATGGCTGAAGGCCCCACAATCATAACACGCCCTAGGCACTATTCTGTAATCGAAAGATCCAATTGACCCAAAATAGCTACCTTTGCTAAAAATCCCAGATGATAAACCTCTCAAAGGCTGAACTTTACTCTGGCCAGGATGATCACTATATATAGACTGACCTCGCTCAATAATCTGAAGTATGCCATGACGGGCCTACTAGATTGACCTTGATTTTATACGATTGGCATAGAGGGTGGTTGTCTTGAGAATCACTACCTTTGAATCGTGAGCCACTCTAGCTCCCGTTAAAATTGCCCTGTTAAGGTGGCTTCTTATCACTTCCCCCTTAGGCCTCACAATACATATCCTTCATAATTTAGACATGATTAGGAACCTCAATAAAAGACCTGCCAGTAACAACCAAACTAGATGTAGCATGTTGGCCAACTTATAAACTCAAGCCTCATACTCCAAAATGATCATAGAAAGCTTCTCCAATCTTGAGAGTTGGTATATCAGACAATCTCTAAGATGTCAAGGCAAATACTTCTCTAAAAAGACCTCAAAGAACTAAGTCCATGTCAATGGGAGAGATACAGATAGCCTAGAATCAAGATAACCTCTCTACTAATGTCAAGTTGTTAAATCCAACTAAAAATTAGTGTAGTTGACACAACATATCTTAAATAGGCTCAAATTATGGATCCTATCCTTACAAGAAAACAAGAACTAATATGCATCCTCGCTTGATTCCCCAAAATTTAGAGTCAATCTCAAGAATCTACCCAATATCTTTTGCTCCTTAATATACCTAGCATGCTAGGCAACTATCGGTAGAGCAACTAATAGTGCTAGAGGGATCTCAACTCTAGGAGTCACAATGATAGGTTATACCCCTGCCTTGGTTCTACTCTAATCCGTAGATAGAGCATTATCATAAGGTGCACCACTAACCAATCATAAGAGCTGAACTAGAGCATCTCTGAGTAATAAAGAAGAAATAAACCCCACTAGATCCTGGGCCCCCTAGACCATCACTCATTGGGGTGGAGGAATCTTTGGTGTGGGAGCAGGAATAGGGTCTGGTGAAGGATTCCTATCCTGGTCTCTAGCTGATACTGTATCTCTATGCTCTCCTCGGCCTTTAGGTCATCGCGTACTCTAGTAGGATACCTCATCTCTAGTAGTAATAAATTTTGTCCTAGCCATCTACGAATGAGTGAATCCAAAAGAATCTTAGAAACAAACTTAGACTCTTATCACAAAAGGAATGAAGGAAGTGAAGATCTCCTAAGAATATCCTATCACCTCAAGAAGATAAAAAATAAATGTCATAATTTTAATCTGCGGGACTCTACTTGACACTTGATCTTGTACCAACTATACTAGTGAACCTAGTTCTCTGATACCAATTTATCATGATCCTATTTCCCAAGTCATAATGGAACCTACTATACCGCACCAGTAAGTAAGCCTAAACCGTAGCCTAAAACTATAAGTAATGGGCTAGTTGGTGGAAAATGGCATTAATGCCGAAACTATGCAAGTAAATGAAATACATAACACAACATAAGAACAAAACATAAATGAAGAGAAATAAGAGAAAAGAAATATCATCCTACAACCTAGTAAAATTGGTATATGAGCCTTTAATCCCAAAAAATACATGTACATCAAGTTGTAAGACTCTGTAAAGTTTCCTTGTCGTCAAAGCCTTCGAAGCAAGTTAAAAGAAGCTTAACACTTAGAATTTTAGCTAAGTGTTCCAAAAATTAGTTCATTTTTGAGCCCTCAAACTTTGATGAATTATTTCGCGATCCTCCTTACCTCTATTTCTTGATTTTATTATTGTGTTGCAATGGGGAAAGGTCATAAGGTATCTCGGGTGAGTTTCAGAATCTTTGGAATCCATTTAGTGCACGTTTGGGGTGCCAAACCAGTAGCTAAAGGCTATTAAGAGGTGCCGCCCAGCTTAGCTAAGGCCTTGGGCAAGGCGCCGCCCAACTTAGCAAAGGCTCTGGGCAAGGCGCCACCCAGGCCATAGCCTTTGTGCCTAGTTTTCAACTTCTTTTCTCTATCTCATTACGGCTAAAGTTGGTATTTTCCCACTCATTTATCATCCTTAACATGATATTACACCCCAAAAATACCATATTATTCATAATTTCATCAATAACCACCAAGAACATTTCTTAGGGTTTCTACACAAACTTCAAGAGAACTCAAAAGTTAACTGTTTGTTTTCCATAATTTTTTGAGAATTGGAATCCCAATTCCGAGGGCTACAAGAAGCACCCATTAATTTCAAGAATAGCAACCCAAAGTCAAGAACTCACTCAAAGTTTTAATTTCAAGGTATGTGGGGTTTAAACAAGAATACTCTTTCGTTCTTATGCCCAAAAGATTTGGATTTTCTTAAAGAATTTCGTATTTCCAAGATGAATTCGTATTATTTTACTATATTTCAAGTTTATAAGATTATGGAATTATTCAAGTCTTGAATTACATGATTATTTTGTTCAATTATGATCTAAATTGATAGGTCATGATATAAATTGCACATTCCGATATTGATATCATGTTTCCAAGAATTTCCAATAGTTGTTGTCATGAGTTGAACTTTATTGTAAAATTGTGAATCTTTGAGGATGACTTATTAATACTACAAGAAGTGTACTTATATTTCCATGTTGTTGAGATTTTAAAATTTTGATTAAAAGTCTATAAGATTTCAAGAAAAGAATTGAGTTTTGGTCCTAAGCTAAGAAAGAAATTCACATTATTTGTTTGATTTGAGATAAAGGGGAAGCATATTGGCTCCCATTACATATTGTTGAATTGTTTAAGGTGGATTTTCTTAACGTTCTGAGCTAAGTAAGGGAGTAGTATTTAGTATCGTGTTGGGCTTGATTCCGAGGTCTCATGCCCTAGAACTACGTGCCCCTGTAGGTTTCTGATTTACTCCAAGTGGGTTAAGCTAGTGATCACTAAAATTTAAAGGTTCTACTCGATGGCAAGGATAGAACAACTCTTCCCAATGTGGGCAAGACGTTGGACTCCATATAGCTCGTATGGTTTGTGTTGGTTATAAGAAACTCCCAAAGTTATATAATCTCGAGTCCCAAGTATCCCACAGTCTCTTAAGTTTTATAGGGTCTCAAGTATTAAAGTTCCTAAAGTATTAAGTTCTTGAGTTTTAAAGAAGTTTTACTATCCTTAAGCTAAAAGTGTAAGAAGGTATATTAATTTTGAAGGTTATGACCCTATGATTCCTAAAGTTTTCAAGTATCATGATTATTAAGTTCCCAAGAAGTTTCTTGCTTTCATGAGATTATAGCTTTTGTCCTAAAAGTTGATATTTTAAGATTTCATCTAATTTACAAGTTGAGAAAAATGAAAGAATACAAATCCAGAATAAAGTGAAATGACTCACGTGATTTCTATTATCTATTTCCTAACCACAACTTATGAGAATTTTATTCAAACTATGTGAGTCATCTATTATAGCATGCATGTTTTCTATTTAGACTTGTGATACTGATTATTTATTTGCATACACCCCCACATGCTCAGTACATTCCCAAAGTACTGATCCATATATACATCTATGTGCTACATTGTCTCATAATGTAGGTTCGGGTGCTTCATCCCAGCCTCATCAGTGATCCCCGAGTGCCTCTATCTATGTCTCCACAGTGGTGAGTCCTCATGGTTTGAGGACCAGTATGAGTTTTTCATCTCTTTGTCAGACTAGTTGTCAGATTGTTAGTATATCGAGATTTCCAGTATTATGGTTGTTCGGACGAAGTATTTTCACAGTACTTCTTATGATTTGATAGAGCAATGCCCCTGATTTATCTATTTCATCTCTAAGCAAGTTATTATGTGAAATAGCAAGCTCAAAGAGTTAGCTTGGGGCTACTTGTAGCCTTAAGCACCGTGTGACGCTTCGGGACCCATTTTCAGGGCGTTACACAAGTCAACATACAACGGTATCAAAAAAAGAAAACTATCCAAAACCTAAAGATGGGGAAAAGGTCAACTCTAGCTCTGAGTGCTCATCCTATGTTTGAACTTTGACCAGCACAATCACAGCATCAACGATGGCAACTAGCACTGGTTCTGCACCAAAAAGTTACAGAAGTGTAGTATAAGTGCCAAGGCCACAAGTACTCAATAGGCATCATCGACCGACTGAGCTAAATCATAATATAAATATAATAAAATGCGAGATAAATAAGCTAGTCAAGGGAAAAGTAAAAAATGGAATAATTCTCCAATTACTGAAAGTAAATTCTTGAAATAATAATAATAATAAGGAAACATAGCTATCTCTATATAACTGGGCCCCCATAAGCCCAGAAGATGCAAATACAGTAAATAACCGAATACTGGCTCCCATAAGACTGAAGGATGAAATCATGGAGAAGTAATAATAGTAAATATATCAACTAACCATATCAACAATCATAACCGTGGATTATTCCATACCATAAATACCAAACTCGAACCAATTCTATAACCATCATAAATATCCTCTCAATGCAGACTTGAATTGGAACTAGTATCTCATATGACTTAAATGAACCAAAACTAATATCATGAATACGAAACTTGAATTAAAAGTAATATCGTCAACAATGCCAGAATTGAGTCGGTCTTAATATCATAAATCGCCAAACTTGAAGTGGAACTATTATATCACAAACATAATGTTAGAATAATCCATAAGACTAAATCTTCCTCGGTCTCAAGAATGTAAATAAGATAACATAACATGTCTATTGAGTGTATAAGGAGCTAACAGAAATCTTAGCCTAAGGTGGGTCGGAGGAGCCCACTCTAACCTTGATAATTCATTCTAAGAAAAATTATACATCAAACTAGGCTATGGTGTCAAATGCTATTATTAGATGCTAAATAAGTCTAGTTGCATCCTAAGTTAGCAATTCTACCTAAAGAATAAGTAATTAAGCCAATTACGCCCTTAATCTACTAAATAGTCCAATATACACTAGATATACCACCAAGTCCTAATTCTTAACCCAAAACTAGCATAATATCATATTGATACTACAATTAATCCTAATCTAAGAAAAAAAAGTAAGCCTAGCCTACCTGAACATCGAAGAAAGCCTGATAAAGTCTGCTAAATCGATGATTTTCCCTTTAGATAGGCTTTTACACGATGCCGCACTATCAAAATGATAATCTACACACTAATATGAGAAAAATATACCTATATTGAATTTTTATGCTTTGGGTTCAAAAATTAAGTAAAAATCTCATGTAGGGCCCACTTGTAAAATCACACTTTCAAAATTGTCAACACGCCTCTCTATGTTCAAGGGTCATTTATCCTCAAGAATGGTTAAATTCCAAGCTCAATTGGTACCAAAACCAACTCACTAAGAACTAGGGATATATGACTAATTTTTTTGGAATTAATTGAGATTTTAAAAAAAACTTACAATGATTTTTACAAGAAAATGATTATTTGGAGCTTATAAACACCCCATGATCTTCCAATGATTAGTTTTCCAATTTCCCACACTCTCTAGGGATTTTAGCTCTTGATACTTGTGAGAAAATAAAAGAAAATCATATAAGATGGAAATTTAGTGACCTCCCAGGTGCCGCTTAAGCATCCATTTGACTACTTAAGCAGTCACTGCTAAAGTGAAATAGTATTGCTTAAGAGGTACACAGTGGGCCTGGCCCTTCTAGTAAAGCGGACAAGTAACCACTTAAGTGGCCTCTGATTTAGCGGACTAGCTTTCTCTTTAGCGGCCTGACTGAGAATGCCATGGTCACTTAAGTGACCGGATGGATGCTAAAGCTGCCTCCGCTAAAGCAACCAAGGGCCCACTTTAGCGGATGCACCAGCTGAGTTGCATTAGCTAAAACTTAGAAAATTTCTAAGCTTCCACCGGCTCAAATCCAATAATCCAAACTCAATGGTACCCTTGAAATTTTCATCTGGAGTTGTTTCATTGAAATGTGAGCTCCACACCCATAGGCCTTTTTAATGGATTCTGACCGATAGCCCAAAATACATCCAAAAGCCTTGAGACTCAAACCAAAGGTTCCTATAGTCTAAAATTGATGATTTAAAGCTGATGGAACTGTTAGAATTGACATACAAGATTGTTAAACATAAGTTTACGGCCGATAGCCAATGCTTACCAGCAAAGTATTCAAAATGGAAAATTGGCTCTAAAGATCACATGTACTGCCTGGTAACTGAATTGTCAGCTTTAACAAGTCCAAAATAAATTGGGTCAACTATAAGAATGCTCTAAATGACAAAATATATGAAAAAATAGAAAATGAACTGAACGATCATTATAGGTTAGCACAAAGGTTAACAAACCTACCAACATGCATAGGAGTTACAAATTTGTAACACCCCAGGTGTTTACGCTCATCCTTCGTCCCATATCAAAGGGTTACAAGCCTAAATTTGATAGTTTTACTAGTACTACACATAATTCAAGAATATTTGGGTCAAATTAAAATTGACAAAATATATTTTTAGTATCTTCCTAAAATATCTTAAATATTTATGAAAAAATTATTTAGTTAAGATATAATTGTGTATGCATTTGTTTTATAAGTGTTTTATATCAATTATTAATATTTTAGAGTGATAGTATGACTAGTTATATTGAAAAATGATCATTATATAAAGTAGGTATTATTAAATATAATTTTCTATTAATTATAGTATATGAAAAAAATTATATATATATATATATATATATATTTTATTATAAATTAATGTAGTAATCAGGTACACATATAACAGAACAAAAACAAATATGGTGTAGCCAACTCTACTTCCACGTGGAAGTGTACATATATAATTAAGTGAAAGGTGTCATAGTGACACCATGATTAAGCATTAATTTATAAGTAAATTAACTTTCATGGGCTACTAAAGTGATATGTGTATATACTTTTACCAACATCTTGTTTTTCAGATTGGGGAACCTAAATATGCCACTACACTTAGAAAGAAACCAATCTATGCCACTAAGTTAAAAAGTTACAAAAATTAGTTGTTTACACAAATTAAGTGCACCATAGCCATTTTTTCGTCCTAATGCCGTTAAAAGAGGATAGTGCACTTATTTAGTGCACTATCCATTTTTTATTTGGATAGTGCATTAAATAAGTGCACTATCTATTTTTTATGAATAGTGCACTAAATAAGTGCACTATCTATTTATTTTATGGATAGTGCACTAAAAATGTGCACTATTAATTATTTTCTTCTTTAGTGCATTATTCCGCCTTTTCTATAGTTTAGTGCATTTTTTAGTGCACTATCCATAAAATAAAGGGATAGTGCACTTATTTAGTGCACTATCAATTATTTTGATATCTTGCACTTCTTTTGTGCATTATATCTTTTTGTAGTGTGCACCCATCAATCCGTCAGATTTTCGTCATATTGATCTGAAATTTGTAATGTTGCACATTTTATATGCACTTTGTAATGTTGTACATTTTATGTGCACTATATCAACTGTTCAACCCTTTGAACCAATCTTTGAAATTTCTATATAAACAGAAGATGTATATAGCATACTTCATCTCTATCACTTCAACATCTTCAAATCTTTTTATAATTCATCTAAATTTTTATTCGTTTGAGTCTTAGAGAATGAATAGTGAACGTGTAAAATTAGCACTTTTTTGGGATGGTGAAATTGTTCATTAGGGTAATAAAATATATTATAGTATTTTTCCCAAGTGCAACGTCAAGTATCCAATTTCAATTGGTTATCAAGAATTTGTTGATTCAATTTTTAGAAGGATGAAAATTAAAAGTGACGATTATGATTTTTTTTATAATCGGACAATATCCAAATTCCTTCTCATCTCAAGGAATAGTAAATTATGGGGAGTAGATTATCAGTGACGATGAGTCGTTAACAGATTTTTTGAGGGCTCCTTATAATTACGCCAGTCAAATAAAGTTAAATATTCTTCAAGTTTATATTAAGAAGGAGTAGAATCATCGTCGTGCATAATCTCCAGCATGGACGGATGTTTATACACAACTTGAGAATCTAACAAGTGTTGATGTGCCTAGTTAAGTCATCATAGCAATTTTTTTGAAATGAACATTTCTCAATACTTCATGTCGGGTAATGTACCAACACAAGATTCAATACCTGATTTGAACAAAACTTTGAATCAAAGTGACTGACAATGCCCATGACTTCATTTTATTATGAGAACTAATTTATTTTTATGGCCTTTTTGGTTATGTCATATTTTGTTATGTTTTTTCAAGTGCTTAACTCTATGTGAGAGGAATAATGATGATTTTTTGGGCAAGATTATAATTAGGTCAACCATCACAACTTGAATGGGTGGACAATGCTGGAACATCTTGAAATGTTCCCTTTTCATTGAATCTTGATGTTGCCAACTATTATCAATAGGTTAAATATAATTATTATTATATTTATTTATATTTTTGACATATATTAAAAATATTTAATTTTATAAAATGCAGGGATAATGTACCGCGAGATGAGCATGTCGTTCCTGAAGATATTGAAAATAGCGATCAAGCAAATTAGGGCGAATTGTCACAGAGTGATGATAGTGAGCCTAATAATACTGATAAAGATGAACTCCCCTATGACTCTTCATCGAGTGATGATGGTGTGAGGTTCAATTCAAAATAAAGATCAATGTCCATGAGCCCTTATCCTAAAAAAGAATCAATTCCACAGACAACAATGCAAGGGTCGACATCAATCTCACAATCAAAAATTAGACCCCATTTTTATTCTAATGAAATTTCATTTCTTGATCATTTTCAAGAAGAACCTGATATGTTTATGGATAATCATGAAAATAATTTTGTCCCTTCAGGTGTGTGGCATGAACCGACTGATTTTTTAAATGATGTTTTTCATCTTTCTAGCCAGATGTTGTTCAAGTCAAAAAAAGATTTGCAATGGGTGGTTAAACTCTATCATATTAAAGAAGGGAGAGAATTTTTTGTTGTTAAGTTTGAAAAGAATGTGTTCAAAATTTGTTGCAAATGTGTAGATCAAGGTTGCTCTTTCAAACTTTGTGCTACAAAGGATAGTAGTAATAACTTGTGAAAAATTAGCAAATACATTGGCAAACACACTTGTAATATGGGTGATTGTCAAAGAGGTCACAATAATTTGGATGCAGACATGATTACAACTGTTTTGGTGCCGTATATTGAAAAACACCGAGGTACTATTTTTTGTCGACTTCATGTGACTATACAAATCAATAGTTATATTTTCAATTATAATTATTAAGAATTTTGGCTACAGGTATCCTATCAAAGATTGTCAAATATCTGTTCTTAATAAGTTTCACAAAACAATTAGTCGACAAAAGGCGTATCTTGGATGAAAGCATGCATTTGAACAAGTCTATGGAAATTGGGAGGCCTTATTTTGTGAATTACTAAGGTTCATCACTGCTATGAAATATTTCAACTATGTGTTTTAGACGTTTAAGCCATGTGTCGATAGTTATCATTATTGTTGACCGGTGATATCAATAGATGGAACACATGTATATGGTAAGTATGATATAAAGTTATTGATTGCAGTAGGTACGGATGGCAATGACTCCATATTCCACTAGCTTTTGCAATAGCAGCGAATGAAAGCCTTGATACGTGGACTAAGTTTTTGGGAGATTTGCATCAGTATGTTGTATGTGGCCATCAAGGTGTTACATTGATATCTGACAGATACCACAACATACTTGGTAGTGTCAATACAGAACGTAATTGGCAAGCTCCTTTTGCCTATCACCATTATTGATTAAGGCACTTGAAGGCCAATTATCAGATAGCATACAAAAGTGTCCGACTGAACAACCTATTATGGGTTGCTGCAACTGCAACATAGGAGAAAAAGTTCTTGTTACAAATTGAGTTGATAAAGGAGACACACTTGCCAGCATACGAATGGTTGATGAAGCTAGACTTAAAATAGACTATGCACAAGAATGATGGAAGGAGGTGGGGCATGCTCACAATGAATAGCTCTGAGTCATTTAATGGATTGCTAAAGTCTGCTGGAGGCTTACCAGTGACCGCAATGGTCAAAATATCTTACAACATGGTTGTGTATTATTTTGTTCAGAGATCGAAGTATGCAAAACAACTATTGATTAACAAACAAAAATAGATGCCAAACCTGTTCAAAAAATTTAAGGAATATAGGAAAAAGACATCGATGCATAGTATCCAAAATTATCTTATGGAAGATAATATAACGAGTTGAATAAGGTTTAAATAAGTGTTTGTATACGCTTTGTAATATGTTTTCATTAAAGGTGTTCTTGTTTTTTGTGGAGATCTACTCCGGTCGTTAATCTTCTTAGTCATTTGTCTCCACTAGCCGTAGGACGAAGCATTCAGCTAAGAGCAGCCAACATCCTATCTGAAGGCAACTATTTTGAAATAAAAAAAAGGTTTATGGATGAAGTAATTGAAATGACAAGTGGTTACGGTTTCAAAAAGCGGAGAAAGTCAAGAACCGTCGGTTACCTTTTAAAACAAAAATTAGGACATTCAACTCTCATCACGAAAAAGGTGGTAATAAACAAAACATGTATTTATGGTAAATGACAATCCAATCATTTTCTATGTTCTCATCCCATTAGGGTATTTGAGTTTGTTGGAAATCCTGTATGGGAGTATATTGCATTAGAATTCTCTATGGCCTGGTATAAAAAAACTTACTCTGGCTAGTTGATTCCACTTGGTGACGAGGTTTATTGGCCAGAAAGTCCATTTTCCATGATTGCAAATAATTTTTTTTTGCGCAATGTAAAGGTCACGTCCACCACATGTATGCTCAATGAAATGTATGTTTCACAAAGTAGTCTCTCCCAAAAATGCTCTACTTGCAAACAACCAGGACATGATAAGCGCAATTGTCCATCCAGAGAGCGTAATGGTAATGTATATTGGATGATAAATAGCTCCGGTGATGCTACTACTTTTAGGAGATGATTTTAAGTGTATAGGTTATTATGAATTATTTATATGTTATTGTATAATGTATTCGTATGTCAATGGATGGTGTAATTTTTTGTGAGATGAAATTTTACGTATTTTATTATGAGATAAAATTTTAATTTTTTTATAATACCAAATTGCAACATAACGTAAAATATAAAAAATTACATATCTTCTTCGTCAGTTTCAGGAACTACGTCGAATTTATGTTGTGTTGGCTCAACTAAACTCAATTGGTTTATACAACAATATGACACTCCAAAAGTTAATGTTTAGGGTGAATGTTTTTGAAGGCCTATCCATTCGTTAACAATTAGATATACTAGATAGGTAGAATCTCGATGAAGTCTCTTATTTTCAAGTACTTTTCAATGCTCCTCTTCATCTTCTTCTTGAAAGATAAGATCATCTAATGCATGAAAAAGTTCTAATGCTTTTTCCATTTATGATATTTCCTTATTCAAGTGCTTAATAACTTGTGCATCATCCCTAAATTTACATATCTGAGATATCATGGACTGTGCCTGTGGAATGGTCAAACCATACCATCGACATAACACCTCATAATCACACCGTTTAGAATATAGTTGAGTCCACTAAAGTGTTTCTCCCAAATAATAAAATCATCAGCTTTAGAGGAGTATGTTTCTCCAACAGTGATGTGTCCAACAATTTGTAAATCATGATAAATAGAAATAGGTTTATTTTCCAAGGAATAAATTCGACCATACCAATTTTTCCTGGATAAATCTGTATAGCACCCAAATACTTTTGCAGGATTTTTTGAAATTCTCTCATTTTATATTTTTCTAATATCGAACCAAATTTTCATTGAAGCTTGGCGTAATGAGTTGTAAGATGTTATATTTTTTTATATTTGTAGTGTGTTATTTATAATTCAAAGAATGAAGATATTTACAGAAGATGTGTCATATAAAGTGGTATTTTCAATCAGGGACGTCACTCCATCAGTCAAAAGAGGAGTGTACAGTACAAAGTGCATATATTATGTGCACTATGCAGAGTGTAGGTTGTAGAAGATGTGTCATATAAAGTCATGTTGTTAATCGGGGATGTCAGCCCATCAGTCAAAAAAAGAGTGTACAGTATAAAGTGTATATATTATGTGCACTATGTAGCCTGTAGGTTGCAGATGATGTGTCATATAAAGTCATATTATCAATCAGGGACGTCAGCCTGTCAGTCAAAAAATGAGTGTATAGTACAAAGTGCATATATTATGTGCACTATGTAGCTTGTAGGTTGCAGAAGATGTGTCATATAAAGTTGTGTTGTCAATCAGGGACGTCAGCCCGTAAGTCAAAAGAGGAGTGTACTATACAAAGTGCATATATTATGTGTACTATGTAGCCTGTAGGTTGTACTATATATCAGTCTTCTCTTTGTATTTATTTGCCCTTATCGTCCATTAGTTTCAAAATTTCTTAAAAGAATTTTCCTTCAATTTTCTCTGTCACCTTCAATTTCCTACATCACCTTCAATTTCGTGCTCCATGAATTACAATAGAAGGCTTGTTTGTGCATGTAAGTCTCCTCTAGTTGTTAGAATTTCATGGTCTGATGACAACCCCAGACGTAGATTCCTCGGTTGTATGCATTATGGTGTAAGTAATTTTTATATTTTCTATTTTTATCTTTTTTTCTTAATAAGTAATTTTTATAACTTTGTTTTTAATGAACTGCAGTCCCTATTTCGTACTCCTTGCAACTTTTTTGATTGGTATGATCCCGAGTTTCCATGCCAGACAAATATTGTGATTTTGGGCTTATTGAAGAAGACTAAAAAATAACAAACGGAGATGAAGGCCAAAAGGATCTTAAAGCTATTTTTATCATTAGTTTGATATGTAACCTGATGATGTTCATTTACTTTTTGTTCCATTGAAAGAGAATTTAGTGTTTGTGTATGTTTGATGGTGAACTTAAGGCTTGCATCCATGAACGGACAATTAGTTTAAATTCTTGATTTCGTCTATGTATGATGTTGTATTTTGATGGATATAATAGTATTTCTCTGTAAAATTTGCCTTTAAGCTTGGAGGCACCTTCTTATCACACAACACTCCTGAGGCAAGCCTAATACGTGTAGTTAATAGAAATACTCCTAATCTTTTTTAACATAGAAATCTCAAGTAACAAATATCAGCTACTTGAAGCAATTTAATTAAAACCTGAGGTTTCATTAGATAGTTAAGTTCACCGCATAATATTTTACCTCATTTAATATTATAGATCAACCACAATTTGAACAAATATAAGGTTTACAACTTGGTTCTATATATTTTTGGTAGGATGGATTGTAGGTTTTCGAGTCTGAGCTTTTATATGTAGATTATTCTGGGAGTGTTTTCCCCAAATTAGTTGAAGCAACAATGTAAATACCGAACATTGAATGAGAAAATCCAAAAAAATAAATAATGCATGACGATGGTCAAGAATATAGGCAAATATGAGTTTACATCATATTTTGGTATATTGCTAGTGTCGGATTATTAAAAATACATCAACTTTGAAGGATTCTACGTGCAAACGTCGACATTTTTTTGAAGAATCCCAGAAATATAGGATAAAAGTGAACTCCTGAATACATCATACGAAGTAAATTTTCCAAGATATAATAACCTAAAAAGCAATTTCAAGAGATGGATAATCAATTTTATTGTAGCCACCAGAAGCAATTTGGATAATTTTTATAGACAAGCAACGCTTGGTATCCAAAATCAATACAATCAGTCTAAAACATTTGTCATGTAAGTCTTCTAAGAGCCAAAAATGCGCAAGCGAACATAGTTCTACATAGGGCTCTAGTTCGTGTAGCTTTTCCTTCTTACTTGGACTATCCCATAGACAGCTAAATATTGGTCTAGGTAACTCACCAGAATAGAACTAGCTGACTAACTTAACCAATGAATCCCAACAAACTAGGACCTCGATGGTCAGCGAATGGGTTTAACAAAAACCAAAAAAAAGTAGTATCAGCTAAACATTTCAGAGAAAAAGGGAGAAAGATAAATAGTCTACCAGTCTAACTAATTCCAATATTACTAATACACCATATTCATTACTATTCTTATATAGGCTACCAAACGACCCCTTGGTTTATTTAATTATGTATTCAACACAAACCTTACAGATCCTTATGCCTGCATTTAAACTGCTAAGAGGTCATAAATTCATATTAATCAAGTAATATGACAGCTTTGAGAAGAATTCAAGAGGAGTACATGATCAATCTTGTATGATACTATAATATCTGCACATATACTTAGTTTTTAGGTAGTTTTTTGGTGGGATATCATTTTATCCTACACTACAGTATGGCAAGGGAATGTCCATTTCCTATCTTTTTAGCTTGTTATTTTTCATTTCCTTTTCAGTTTAGCTCATAAATGTTTTGTTAGAGTGGGAAGTGGAAAATAGAAGAAAAAGTAAGAAAAGAAAGATAAATTATTTTCCATATTTGGTAAGTGGGAATACCTCTCAATTATTTCCAAACTTCTTAAAGGATAGAAATAAAGAAAAATATGTTCTTGAAGTTGCATTTGCATTTTAAACAATAACTATGAGAGACAATCATTCTCTTTCACAGGAGAAAGTAAACATTGCTCCACTAAATCCCAAAATGTCTACCTAGGTCAGGCTAGATACAATGGATACATATAGTTCCATTTCAATTTTTTAGAGTTATACATAATGAACATAACAAGTTAGGCAGGAGAAAAAATAATACCACAGCATAAATAACTGCCATGACCAGCAAGTGGGTTTTATTAAAAAAATCAAGTACACCTCCTATTTAAGTATTTTATACAAACTTCAAACACTGATGGAGGATAACTGAGTTAACACCAATGCACACCCTTACAAGTTTAGGAAGAATCTGTGAGTTAACGATATTAAAAAGGATGCATATCAACTCTGTATCAACAATAAATGGCAGATAACTCTTCCCACCAAGGATAAAAAAATTTACTTTCTTTATAATCAGTGGAACTATACAGATCATAAATACAAAACATTCCACTGAAATAAATAATTGAATTACCTGGTATATGTAACCACAAGTGAAATATAGAAGCTAATAATAATAAATCGGCTCATGCTGTCCAACTGGGTCATCATCTGCCACTGCCTAAGGATCTGGCTCTGGAGCTGGAAGGATTGGCACATTTCCTACTCCCTCATGTATGAAGACACCATGAACACGTCCACGTCCTCCTCTATGCACAACTGCATCACCATGTCTACGTCCCCATCCCCATCCCCATCCACGTCCTTCCCTACCCCCTCTACGAATCTTAAGTGGCTCCTAGTACTGTTTATTTGGAACTATAGGCCCATGAAAGGCCAGATTTTCTTGGTAAAAATTACCTTTAATATAATCAGAAAGATCGACTCCACTCCCACTAGTCTCTGGTGTCTCCTTCCATACTAATACTTTTTCATACAATCATTGCAGGCGTCTACGTATCACCTCATGTGAAACCGCAATTGGGACATGCCAAGAACCTCTGAGAGTAGGGTTTCCTAATAACAATTGATTGTATTGAAAATACCATTCCAAATAGGCATTTAAGCTGGCATAGTCATGAGCCTTCACAACTCTAGACAGTCAATTAATCCACATATCAACACAATGTTTATGGCCTAAAATAATATCAAGGTCGACTGGAGATCGATCATCATGCTTAGCATGGTTAGGTTGCCATTCAGGAGCTTCTGGAATGTGTTGTATCCGCTCAAACTGCTGTATCACTCTGTCTGCTGGGTGCCACTCTATGTTTTCTAAACATAACATGGGCACCCGCATCCGCCACATCAGCTCACCACTTATACAACAAGGAGGTAATGTATGGAGGATGTCACAATATGGTGCCGTGCCTATATAAACTATATTAAGATAAAATGGTCAATATTAAAGTACAGTTGATGAGTAAATTATATTATAAAATTATAATATAAGCTTTTAAAAGAATCTGCAGGTAAGCACAATGACTTATTTTGTTAAGATATAATGCACAATGAATTATAACTTATAACAACTAAAGTTTACCAAGCTGAACTTTATGGATATGTTTGCTTTGACATTTGTAACTTTAGTGATTTAGTAAGCACAATGAGATATTTGGTCAAGATGTATGATATATCGATCGTTGTAGTCAATCGAGTACAAGCCAATTCAAATTTATTTTTTTGTCTAAATAGAGCTAAAACTAAGCAATATGACCCTACATGCCATAATATACTAAAAATATGACTCCATATAGCACGATACATTAATATATGTCTCATCAATACACAACACAAATAATATAATGTCAAATGGCACAATACATAATAATTTAACTTAATATGATGGAACATAAAGAAAAAATACCTGCTCAAATGTCAAATGATCAAGCTGATCTCTCATAGAGACTAGGGCGTGATGTGTCTCTGTAACATACTTAACCTTTTATAGAAGAGGAATGAATCCTTCAAATTTTTTACCGGTAATAGATATCCGATAGAGAGACCAGTAAAGATACACTAGAACAGCACTGCCCCAGCTGTACATTGTCGTTTGATCGAGAACAACAAAGAAGTGCAAGAACCGTAAATTCAAGACATTCCCCGATATCCTCCGAACCCTATCAGTAGGAGTACAATTAGTAATGGGATGTAGAACTACCTATTTCCGAATATACTCAATTAATATACTTATTTTAAGACGGCTAGTCCCTTCTAAATCCCCAGTGTAGGAGTGAAGCCAGTGTAAACTTGCATCAACCTAGCCCAATCAAAATTGCGGTACATTAAATCTGGATATACCACAACATTTCCCTCAACACGTAATCCAAACAAAATTTGGATATCCTACAGGGTCATAGTGGCCTGTCCAAAGGGAAGGTAGAAAGTGTGTCTCTGGCCTCCACCATTCAATCATGGCCATGCTTAGCTTATGGTCAAGCTGTATCTTACCTACCCTAACAACATCCCATAACCCCGCCCTATAAATATACTCTATGACACACTGATGGGGTCGGTTATCAAAAATTATCCATGCCGTATCAATAATTTTTGGCTCCACAGTCTCATTAAAATCAAGAGTTTCTTTGCACAATTTTTGCAACCTACGAACCGCTTTAACGTAAGTAAAGACCCATAAAATGGCCCAGGATGCAACATTTGATGTATTATATAGACTTGTACATTAAATTCTATTAGGACTACCATCGTAAAACCCAATTATGCATAATTTTGCCTTTGGTATTACGTGAGGGTGTCTTATACATATATAAATAGCTAGCTCTTATCTGTAAATATTTTAGGTTCTCTTTTAGATTATTCACGCATAAAAAGAAATAAAGTTGTTAATTAATTCTTTTTAGTTCTAGCATAAAGTTTTCGAGTTGATGGCTCGAATCTGTTCATTAATTCCAACAATTTTTGAAGTCTAAGTAGTGCGACATTTCTCCTTTTTGACTAAATCTAACATTTTTCTAAACAATTATTCCTTAACATTTTTTCTTTCAAAATTTTCCTCAATTCTTCAAATTTTATTTTTCTCAACTCCCACTGAATCTAAGCAATTATTAGCTGAATCTAAATTCCTTATTATTTATATATGCTCAATTGATGGATATTTAGTGATGAGTTTTTTCTAATATACGTCGTCGCATATTTATACTCATAAGTAGAAAAAAGTATTTTTCACCTAAGAAAAAGTTAATCAACAAAAATCTAAGCATCAAACAAAGTTAAGCTATTAATTTTAATCAAAAAAATTAACTTTTTTCAATGTCGTTGAAGAATCTGTACTTTTTTCTTTTCAGTAAGATTGGACGACAGTGAAGAGGACCATCAAAGTTTTGTTATTCAAAGAGAAGAGGGCACCATTGCATTTTAGGGTACCATCGGATTTGAGGTAAGAGAAAAGAGAGAAAACGATGGAGAAGAAGTCAATTTAGGGTTTTAAAATGAGGAGGAAAAAGTGAAGACAAAAAGTCGGATTGATAATAAGTGCAATTTATTTACAAAAATTGATAGTGCACTTATTTAGTTTACTATCCATAAATAAATGGATAGTGTACTAAATAATTGCACTATCCTCTTTTGACAACGTCAGGGCAGAAAAAGGATATTGTGCACTTAATTTATGCAAACAACCCATTTTTGTAACTTTTTAACTCAGTGGCATAGATTGATTTCCTTTTAAGTGTAGTGGCATATTTAGGTTCCCCACTCTTTTTTCAATTTTTTTTCATACAAGTTTGACATTTACAATATGTACTGCTACACACATTTATGTTCTGCGGAATTGGTAAAGAAGGTATTTTGATGCGATATTTGATCATCAATAGAAAATCAATTATCTATATGAAGTTATTCAATCTATTATCTGTATAAAGTTATTCAAGCTAAAATTCAAGGTATGGAAAAGTTATTCCTTTCCTTTTTTGGCATGGTTTCATAAGATTTGTGATTTTTTGGATCTAACATGATTTCATAAGGTTTGTGATTTTTGGATCTAGCATGCTATCAAGGAGTCGATTGTTAGATGTCTTTAAATATTGTTGGTATTATCCTTGTTAAAAAAACTCTTATTCGATGATGTCAGTCCCAAATTAAGTTGGAATTAGGAGATGTATATCTAATTGTGATTATCAGATTATGGGGATCGACAGACTAATCATGGTATTATGATCATGGTATAGAGGAGGTCCAATGGAATACATCTTTCTTTTCAGGTTGCTATTCTATATACATACACATTGCTATTGTACTTGCACACGTTTAGATATCATGGCAGATTGTTAGCCCATATAGAAATTTACACACCTATAAATATCCTGGTGGTCTTGTCAGTCTCCAATTTGTATATTTCTATTATAAATTATTTGGTTATCTGAGATTGTTGTTGTCATGATATTGAGTTGTGTTAAAAGTTATCATTAGTTATGTAGATTATAGTTGGCTATGGGTATATGTGGTTAGTTGTTGGTATGTCATAGGTCATGGAGCTTGGGTGATAGGCTAATTTTGAGTGTTATGGGTTATTTTGTTATATCCATATATAAGGTCATATGCTTTGCTGCATACTATGATTTGTACTACCTATTGGGCTTTGCAAGAACCTATAAGGCCGTGACGGTTTCTAGCTGAGTTAAGCCCATGGCTTTGCAAGCACCTATAGCTAGAAGATCGTGACTTTTTCCAGAAGGGTTGCATGTATTTTTTGCTTGCCTGAAAGGTCATGACTGTTTCCAACATGATTGATCTTGTATTATCCGCTAGTATATAAAGCTGAGACTATTTTCAATAGGTTTGAGCTTGTGCCTTTCGTTAGCTTTAAGGTCATGACTTTTTCGTCATGGCAAGACTTGTGTATTGATTTTCATTATATTTTATGCTTATTGTGCAGATTTTTTTGGTTAGTTGTACATTTAGTTTTTGAGGTGATGTGTGTTGAGGTTATGATTGTTATGGGGTCTAGAATAGGGGAAGGTAAGGTAGTATTATGTTGACATTATTTCTGTGTAGGTTATGGCTGGAGAATTGGTATTATTTCTATTTAACTTCTGTCCTACTGTGGTCCTAATTTCAAGCTGTGTTGCTTTCATTATTTTCTTACTTTATATATTCATGATATATTTGTCCTAAGCTATGTTGTTTTCATTATTTTTTTTTCTTTGTATATTCTTTACATTATTTTGTACTGATGTCTTTGTTGCTTGAGGGTGAGGTATTCATGCATGTAGGTTATCGGGTAGACAGTGATCCATGTTGTGTGTGGTCGAATTCACCTGATGATTGGTGTGCTTCATTCTTTATAAAGTTGCTGAGTCTAGAGTCTTCTTTGACTCTTTATAGGTAATGGGTATATGGGAGCCTTTCTTTACTCATGACAAGCAGTTTTTCATCTTAGAGGCTTGTAGACATCTACTGTGGTTCTGGTAATCAGTTGCGTCCTAGTAGGACTTTGATACTTTTTTTATATTCAAGTTTGTTTTCATTACATTTCTTTTTGTTTGGAGTGCCACTTTTGCCTCCCGAATTTGGAGCATGACAAAACTTGTGTTATAACAAGCATCAATGAGTCTCCTAAAGAGCAAGCTTCCACTTGAAGCATCAAAAACTTAGTTATTCCAAGGATCAAAAAATAAGGATCTAATAAAGTTATACCTAATAGGTAAAGTCGCATTGATTCTATTAAACATGAACACAATTGCTACTTTCTTTTGACACTAGACCACTCCCAAGATGGTATCATGACTAAGTCACAAAAATATAATGTACCACAGAGGTAAAAAAATAGGGCATCACATTTATAGTCTTTATGATAACTATCTACTCCCTTAGAACTCATATCAACACAAGATGCACACTCATCATATTTAACCAGATTGTAAAGAAAGGTATCACACAAAATAATTTCATCCATGGAGTTATTTCTTGTATGATCACTACTAGATTCACAAACACAATTAAGCACACTATTTTGATTTGGGCGATTCAAGGAATAAATATCAAATTTCAGTTGTCACTTTACTCAAAATAAAAGTCCTCAATTTGACACAAACCACCACTAAAATTAAAGAGGTTATAATTCAATTCATCATATAAATGAACTGATTCATCCTTATGCTCATCAAACAGAGGCGGAGTGGGCTCCATATAAAGTACATAATGGAAATGTGCAACCACATAATAAGTATCATGTAGAGCAATGTCTATCCCAGAATTTGCCAGAACTATTCCAGTTAGTCCTTCTATGGTGAATAAAAAGATGAACCCTACAGCAAATAACATGGGAGTTTTGTATTGTATCAAACCCCTCCCTCCCCAACATGGTAGCAATCTAACTAAAGATTTTGATTCCAGTAGGGACAACTATGATCATGGTAGCAATGGGTCACAATCATCATCAACATCATAAGAACAATAACTAGTTGGATTTATCAAATAATCAAGCACATGAATATTATCTTTACCCAAATGATTCTTCTTTTTCAAAAGTATTAGCTCGATATCAACAATTAGATAATAAGCACAATCTTCATCCAATCTTATTTTGTAAATGGACATCAAGAAATAGGACAACAAGTGAATTTTAAGCATATTATCTTTCTTTTTAAGTAAGCCACTGGCTCTACTCTCTTTATCACATGATAACATATCATTATACAAAACACAAGTGTCAACACTAGGTAGACACAAATTGGTCTTACAAGAAGGATCAATTCGGTCATGAATAAGATCAAATAATGTATGTTCACTTTCAACAAAGACAATTATCACTATATGAAAAAGAATCATTAACCTCACATGAAGACAAACTATCACTCACACTTTATTCATTTAAAATTTTAGAAGTGTCAAGTTTAGGAATTGTACCTTGAAGCTCACAAGAAGGATTTTATTTACCTTGAAGTAAAACTCTCATTCTTTTCGAGCAAGTCAAGCCATTTTTTCAAGGAGATTATCATATTTTTATTATATCCTTAAGTGTAGGATCCTTGTTGTGAAATTGGTTTCTTTATACTCCAGATTTCTACCTATACAAGGATCCTTAAAAATAGGAGAAGTACAAGAAAGAAAGTTATATTTTATTTGTGGAAACTCTCTCAATTCACTCCACATATCTACTTCTTTTTCCTCTCTATAGTTTCCACTATTCGCTACCTCACTCTTATCAATATTTTCTCTTATATTTATAGAACAATATGGATTAAGGTCCCAAAATTCCTTGGTATGGAGAAGTAGGGGTGAAGATAACTTTTTCATTTTTGTCCATGACATACTTTTACTGTTCTTGCTTATTTAGAACTCTATGCTTGTTAAATTATTTGTCTCCCAAAAATAAGTGACAAGTTCTTAGGAAGTAAATCACACCAAATCTTCTCTTAGTATTCACCATGTGTAAATGAGACGTTCACCCTCTCAGTAACCCAATATCTTTTTATGGTAATAGATGGTGTCACTTCAAGATAAAAGATATCCTCAAGCATCTATCTTAGAGAGATTGATATAGTATGCATAAAACCTGTCATCAAGGATAAGAGTGAATCCCAAAGATCCATAAATATCTATGTTTATTTCAAGGACTTTCCTCCTGGGGTCATCCTTTCCTTGAAACATTAGATTTTCTTTATAACTAGAAGCACCAATAAAATACACAAATAAGATTATTAATAAAAATTCCTTATAATCGCTCATATATGTACTACTTTGTGCTTGGATGACACTAGCCAAATGATTTCACACACTCTAGACTTTTGCTAGTCTAGGTTCTTATAAATTTCAATGTTAAAATCAATTAATCACTTGAAAAGAGTAACAAACCACCCCATAATACCCCATGATTTGGCATGCTCAAACTCAAACTTACTGTTAAAAAATAGATAAAATTTTGTAGATACCACACCAGTACGACTCTATGTACGACTCATACTATGGACCCTGAGTTATGGTAGGACGAGTGGTATGAAGTCCCTTAAACCGTAGCCTTCTAGTTTACCACAGACCATAGTGCAACTTATTGTTTGGCTCATGATTCATAGTGTTGATTCGTGGTAACATTTTAGTGAGTTGTGAAAAAAGTATCTCAGGTATCATAACTCAATGTACAAGTTGTAATATCAGGGTGCATGTCGTACAGGATCCATGGTTCCTTAATGAAAGGACTCAAAAGTTAGCTCCAGTAAGCACGAGTCACAGTACGACTCATGGTATCAATGTTCAAGTTATAAAAGGACTCATATTTGGCGTTTCAAATAACCCATTCAACATCAGTCCAGGACTCATAAGTCACATCACAATCTGTAGTTTGATAATATAAGTTGTACAATGACTCGTGGGATCTTGTTTCATAGAATTTAAAAGAGTTTCCAAAGGGGAGAATCATTCCTTTTCTACTCTTTAAAGTCCTCTATTATGTTGTTTTACATTTTTGTAAAGGGTATTAAAGGATAAAAGTCGACCTTTCCCTCATTACATATATTAAACACTTCAAAGTTAGAAAAGAAAGAAAGAATGTCCTCAAGGTTCCAAGTATAGGGTTCATCTTTTCAAGTTTCCACTTTAAGTTTCTAGTCAAAATTCTTCTATAATCAGGTATGTGAGATTTTAGTAAAGCTTTTCTTTTACTATTATACCCATAAAAATCAAAGTTTCATTACAATTTTCATGACTTTATGATTTAGGGTTTATACCTAATTATGCATATTTCTTGGGATTCAATTTATTTATGATATTTTATGACTATGGTTCTTGTTAAAAGTAACTATGCATGATTTATAATTCCTCCAACTTAATTGTTATATTATTTGAAGAACTATGCATGATTTAGCCGATTTCACCCTATTTTAGTACAACTTCACATGTGATGAATACATGATCTTAGAATTTAGTAACTTTAGCATGACTAGTTTGATTATTTAAGAAGTTTAGTAAAAACACTAAATTTAAACTAGTTCATACTTAATATTTTCTGACCACAATTATTCTATTATGAGTAAATTGAGTATTATTTTGCGAGTAGTATTTAGGACTGAGTGGACACAAATTTCAGATAAACCAAGCCCCAAAACTACGTGCTAATAAAGATTATTTTTAATCCTTTAAGGTACAACTTAATGGATCCAGCTCAGTTCAGATTATATAAAGATGGAAAGGCAAAGAGTAGCCCTTCTCGATATGGTCCAGACATTGGACTCCGTATTTATTTAAATGGTCTATGTAGGTTTGAAGAAAATCTCCAAAAAATGATTTAAGCATAATAGATATACATGACTCAATAGATTTTAGCTCAGAGATAACTACTTTATGAGTTTCTAAAATGATATAGTTTTTCATCTCTGATCTAAGAAAATGTAGATCATTATACTTGAGTTTACTTATGTTCTACATGATTAGTACCACAAATGAATTTAGTTTTATGACATGCTTTTCATATTTATTTATAACCTTCATATCTCACATGCTTAGTATATTCAGACGTACGAAATCGCATATTCTCTTTTGTACTATACCTTATTTATGATATATGTTCAGGTACTTGTTCTCAACACCCAGTTTGATATGCTCCCAGTACTTTTTTCAACATATTTGGAGTTTTTTTTAGCATTTTAGTTTTTAGTATTTATGTTAGCTAGTGACTTGTTCCATCAACTTGTTTTTTGTAATCAAAGGCTTTCCGACACATTTAATTTTCTTCTGCTGGGTTAGATATTCATGTCAGCTACTTTATTATTATTTTAGGGTATTTAGTATTTGAAATTTCCCTTATCTTTTCATGATTTATGCTTCCACTCAAAATTTTATTTTTAGCAATATGCCAATACGAAAGGTTCATTCGGGATCACTTGTGGTTCTAAGTATCATGTCTTGTATAGGGTGTAAACTTTTGTCATGACAAATTTGGTATCAGAGCCCTAGGTTCATGTATCCTAGGATGTCTGAAGATCCATATTTAGTAGTCTTTTTCCTGGGTATGAAACGTGCCACACTTTTTAGAAAGAGGCTATAAGATACTGTATGAAACCTTTGCTTCTTTCATGTTCTTTACTATGGGATATATTTTAACTCTATTTACCTTTCTAACTTAGACTTTATGTATTTTAAATTGTACCTCCTTGCAAAAGCAATAGACAAAATTACGATATTGATGCTTGAACCAATAAATTACTAGATTTAGAAAACCCTAACGGTGATTTCAAAACAATCTCTATGTACACAGATTAATGGCTACTATTTCCGGTGGAGATGATCCACCAGATAAAAACATAAAACACAAGAAAGTAAAAGGAGAGAAACAATAAGGTATGGCACCAAAATATGCAAATCTATTAAAGACAAAGCCTTATATGCATGAAAACAACAAGGTTCCTCCTAAGCCATTCATAATGGTGAATGGGGAGCCAACAGTGACATGGAAATCATCTAAAGTTCAAGCTTTGCTTATACAAGAGAACCTACAGTATGCAGTAATTGGTAAGTTCTTTTATGGCAGGCCAGAGATCAATGTTTTGCAAAAAATTATCCCTAATCAGTGTGGTATAAAAGGTGAATATACAATTTGGTATTGGATTCAAGACATGATTATGTAAATTTGTTATCGATAGTAGCTATTCATATTAAGTTCAATGATGTGTATTGGCAAATGAGGACTATCAAATGGGATCCTTGGTTTAAACCAGATGTTGAAACACCAATAGGTATTACATGGATCTCCATGCTAGATCTACCACCAAACTTCTTTGCCAAAGAAGCAATTTTTTCAATTTCTTCAGCAATTAGAAACCTTTAATGGTGGACATGGCGACAAAAAACTACACAAGGCCAAGTTGTGTAAGAGTCAAGATTGAAGTAGACCTGGTGGAGAAGTTACCTCAAAGGGTAAAGATCAATGAAGAAGATGATACAAGTGGAAAGATTAAATCAAATTGGATCACTATTCAGTATGACCATAAGCCCAAATATTTCTAGGAATGTTGTTCACAAGGTCATGATGAAAACTCATGTTGGAATATTCACCCAAAAATATATGAGAAGATCCAGGAGCAAAAGGGAGAAAAGGAGTATGGAAAGGAGAAGGAACAAAACAATGAACAAACAGAAGGAACAAGGCCACACAACAGTAACATAAGAGAATAAAAAAACCAATAGCTACTGAGGAAGAACAAGTACAAGAAAGATAGATATGGACATATAGTTGGGGAGATGGGTGAAAAGACTAATGGTGTTCAAATATCAAATTTATTTGATGTTTTGAATCAAGATTAGTAGGAAAATCAAAAGGAAACTTCCAACATGCATCAGAATAAAAGCACCAAAGAATGGGTGAACAGAAGCTTTGGCAAACGTGAAATAGGAGACCAGATAGACAGTGGTTCCAATGAATAACAAAAAGAGAGTAAAAGAGAAGAAGGTGAAGAGAAAGTGGAAGTAAAAATAAAAGTACAGGAAAACAAGGAAGAATCTCAATAAAGTCAAATTCACAATCAGGGAGAGGTAGTACAAAATCAAAATGAAGGGAAAAAGAGTAAGAATATAGAATTAGCTATAGTGTAGTATGATAGCACAAACAGGAAGGACTAGATAATAAAAGATGTAGTGCCAATTGCAGTGGATGCAGACAATCTTTTGGAGATGGTCAATAGTAAGAATGTTGATTTGGATAAGGAGAACCAGACAGATAATATTGAAAATTCCACAAAGGAAGGGGATTTATTAGTAGAACAAGCTTAGTCTATGAATTAAAAGCATGGAAAAAGCCAGAAGAAGAATAAAAAGACTAGTGGAAGAAAAATACAGACAAGGAGTCATATGTTGAAGTCATTATCAATATGAATACATTAATTTGGAATATCAGATTAGTTAACACACAGAAAGCATTCACAAGATTGATTATAATGCATAAAAGGTTATATTTTGGCTTTATAGGCTTAATGAAACCTTTTTAAGAGAGCCATCTTATAGAGGAATATAAAAGGAGATTGGGAATGCATCATACCGTGGTGAATTTCTCAATTAAAATATCAGCTATCATGGATAACTTTATTGAATTTAACATAGTAAGGGATGACGAACAGCTAAGTACCCTCAAATTGGAGAATCAAATTGTTGGGGTGAAGGTGTTTGTTACCTTAGTATATGGGAAATATAGTTAGAATGAAAGGAAAATATTGTGGGATTCTTTGGGGGAGATTGCCAATAACATGCAACATCCTTGGCTAGTAGGTGGTGATTTTAATGTGATCAGAAGTGAGGAAGAAAATTTTGGTAGATTACAAGTCACAGTGGATGAATCTGATGACTTTAATCATTGTATTAGCATGTTTAATCTAGAAGATTGTTCTTTCAAAGAAAGTAAGTTTACATGGTGGAATTGCAGGGTTGATGAGGTTTATATTTTTAAAATCCTAGATAGGGTACTGGTTAATGATAAAATATAGGAGTTGTTTCCAGTCTTGGAATTGGAAAATATAGTAAAGAGTAGATCTAACCATGATCCAATGTTGCTGAAATTTAGCACATCAAGTGAACAACTGATCAGACCATTCAAATTTCTTAACTTTTGGTTAAAGGAAAAATCCTGCTTAGATGTTATTAAGGGAAGCTGGAATACTGAATGTGAAGCAAATCCCTTTATCAAATTCCACTAAAAGATGAGGAAAACAAAGGCTGCACTAACTAAATGGAGTAAGCAAAATTTTGGAAATATTTTCCTAGAGATTGGCACTTTGGAGGAAGTAATAAAGGTAAGGGAACAACAGTTTGAATTGGAGCCATCAGGTTCTAATAGAGCTAGTTTATCATAGGTTTAAGTACAATGATCAACTCAGCTAAAAAAAGAGGAAGAGTATTGGAGGCAGAAGGCTAGTTTTGAATGGTTTAAGGATGGAGAGAAGAATACTAAATTTTTTCATACTGTAGTCAAAGAGAGAAGAGCCAGATTAAAGATAAATAAAATTCAAAATATAGAGGAGATTTGGTTAGATAAACAGGATGAAACAACCAAAGAAGAAAAAGTATTCTTTCAGAAGCAATTTGAAAAGCAAGATGATGTGGAGGACTTTTCAATGCTTGATGAGTTGCCAAAGTTAGTCATAGATTATCAAAATGAAGAATTGAGGAAAATTCCAACACTGGAAGAAGTTTAGCAAGCAGTTATGGGCTTAAACAGGAACAGTGCTAGGGACCTGAAGGAATGACTGGTGTATTTTTCCAGGATGCATGGAATATTATTTCAGATTATTTACATCAGATGGTTATAGCTTTTTTCTGTGGTCAGGATCTTTCAAGATTTATCACTAAACCTAATTTGGTTTTACTTCCAAAGAAGTTAGTGGTAAATACTTTCTCATATCCAAGACCAATATCCCTTAGTAATTTTGTGAATAAATTCTTCTCTAGAATTATTCATGAAAGAATTAAGGGTATCCTTCCCCACGTAGCATCTGAAGAACAAGCTGGTTTTGTGTTAGGAATGAGCATAGCTGGAAATATTTTAGTGGTGTAAGAGATTGTAGCTGAGCTTAGAAAGAGGGGCAAAATACCAAACATGGTCATAAACTAGATATGATGAAGGCATATGACAGGGTAGAATGGCTATTTATGGCTAAAGTTCCGAGGAAGCTAGGATTTTGTGAACAACTGATAGATATGGTGTCTAGGTTATTGGTAAATAACTAGTACTCCATTCTATTAAATGGACAACCAAAGGGTTTCTTTAAATCCTCTAGAGGTCTTTAACAAGGTGACCCCCTACCACCTACTCTTTTTATCATAGCAGCAGAAGTTTTTTCTAGGATCTTGAAGAAACACTTATTTAAAAAGGAGTTCAGGCCTTTTGGGATGCCGAGGGAAAGTCCTAAACTCAACCATCTGGCCTTTGCAGATGATATGATAATTCTTTGTAAGGCAAAACTAAACACTTTGCAGATGGTGACCTCTACTCTAGAAAGATATGAAAGTGTTTTAGGGCAGAAAATTAATAAAGAAAAAAGTGCCATTTATTTGCATGATAGTGTTTCAAATGGAGTAGTAGTGATGGCAGAAGTTGCTATAGGCATTTTGAGACAAAAATTTCCTTTTAATTACTTTGGATGTCCTATATTTTACATGAGGAAGAAGAAAGTGTACTATCAACATATCATGAATAGAATAAGTTCCAAGTTGCAATCCTAGAAAGGAAAGTTGTTGTCATATGGTGGTAGAGCAGTCCTTATCAAGCATGTGCTACAAAGTATACCAATTCATTGTCTGTTAGTGATGAATCCACCTAAGAATGTCCTTATTACTATTCAGAAGACAATTGCAAATTTTCTCTAGAGTAGTACTATAGGAGGAAGAGGTAGATATTGGGTATCATGGACATCTATATGTCTTCCAAAAGCAGAAGGGGGATTGGGTTTTAGAAGGTTGCAGGATGTATCAATAGCTCTCTTCAGTAAGTTGTGGTGGAATTTTAGAACACATGGAGTGATTATATGATGAATAAATATTATAAGAAGTATTATCCTAAGGAAGCTGAATATAAAGTAGGTTGTGGTTCTCAAGTGTGGAGAAAAATGCTTCAAGTAAGGGATAAGACCATCTCAGCATTTGGAAAGTTAGGAGAGGGGATGTTTATTTGTGGTATAATAATTGGAGTGGCTTGGGGGACTTGTATTCTATCATTGAAGAAAGTTATGAATGGGATGAAAGGTATCAATGGGTGAAGAACATAATGACTAATGGTAAATGGAATGAAGAAGCTTTGAGGATTATGTTTGCAGAGGATATTGTGGCACATGTGCTAATCAAAGTAAGGGCAGGGGGAATAACTGATCAACAAGATAAGCCTATATAGAGTTTGGAGGCAAGAGAGAATTTCACAGTACAATCAACATGGAGTTATGTAAGGAAAAGGGGAGAATTAAATGACTTTTATAAGAAACTATGGATAAAAGGGCTTCCTTTTAAAATTGTGTTCTTTATGTAGAGAATGTGGAAGGAGAGGATATCAATGTATGATACAATTAGAAGATGGGGGATTAATGGTCCTTCTAAGTGTTAGTGTTGTCAAAACCTAGGATAAGAGACCATTGTACATGTGCTATTGAGATTATATTCAGCTAACAAGACCTGGTCCTACTTTTCTTCCTTTGTAGGAATAAACATACGAGGAAGGAGCCTAAAAGAGACAATTTATGATTGGTGGAATGCCTAGTTAAAATAAGGAGATAAAGCATATTTCAAAGCTCTACTAACTATCATAATATGGGAGATATGAAGAAGAAGAAACAACAAAAAGCATGAAGGAAAGGAAGTCAGTATGCATAGTGTAATATTCAATGTTACAAGACAGTTAAGGATGCTTCTTAAAGTGAGAAAATCAATGTTGGAATTTACTATAGATTGGCCAATTATATTACATCAACTAAGTTAGCTTAAACCAAGAGTCACAACAAAGTTTGTACTTTGGGAATTCCCTGAACATGGTTGGTTTAAATATAACACAGATGGGGCATCTAGAGAGAATCTAGGGAGCAGCTCATGGGCTTTTTGTTTAAGGGATGAAAATAGAGATCTAATGCATATAGAGAGATCAATTATGGAAGACACAGATAACATGATAGTAGATGCAAAATCTATTATGCAAGCAGCTTATCATTGCAGTCAGTTAAGACAGGAAAAGATTATCATACAAACTAATTCATTAGCAATACAGAAGTTCTTAAATCAAGAATGAGAAGTACCATGGATGCTTGCAGATACAGTAAACAAGATAAAGATACTATACCAGCACAGCAAGTACAAATTATTCACATTTTTAGAGAGGGTAATCAATTAGCGGATTACTCAGCTAATTTGGCATTTAAACAAGAACATTTCATCTTTACAACTTTCAACTAGCTACCAAGCACTGGTAGGAAGCTACTAAACAGTGATAAGAAACAATGTCTATATCTAAGGTTAAGAGTAGCAACATGCTAACAAGACTGGAAAGACAACAACAAATGTTTTCACTAACAACTTATATACTAACAGGGAAGCTAAACAAAAGAGTAAAAATGCTAGTTTGCCTATTTACACTTGCCAACAAAAAGGGAATCTCAGTATATCGGGGGTCACCAAGTCAGATCAAGTTCAAGCAGCTGAATTTCTTGTTCCTCTTCAACTATCAACAGGTCCGAGAATCCAAGTATCTCCATCCTAGCTATAGCTACATATGGAGAAGAAAAAGAGGGTCAGGTTTGAGATAAAAGTCAAGAAACAAGTTTCCAAAGGCAGATAACTTACAGGAAGAAGAAAAGCTTTAGAAGATGAGACCCATAGTATTAGCACCAAAAAGCAAGGAAAGGTTACTGAAGATTTCATCTGAAACAAAAATAAAAAAGGCAACACAACAAGATTTTAGTCATAGATGAGGTTCACAAGGAGCAATAGAGAAGATAACTCACTCATGCAAGCTGGAATCATCCATATGGAGCAACAAAGGCAAGGTGTTTATCACCCACAACTGAAGAAGAATAAATCGAAGATTAGTTAAGCTGAGCATGCTGAAAATGGTGGAGAAAAAGAAGCTTGGTTGATGAATTTAGAAACCCTACTTAATCTATTTGAGTATAGTGGATCGGGTCATGCAATTGGACCGGTCTATATGTGTTTAATTGGGTCATTGTATATTTGGGTCCGATTCATTTTGGTTTTGTATTTTCCCAATCATGTATTAGACTGATTTAATTTTATTAATAAAATGCTAAATTAAACCCAAAAAAAAATAGATAAAAGAATAGTCAGAAAGCCAATCCACCTAAACCAGTGAATAGTGAGGTGATAAATACTGAGTTTCAAAATATCATTCAAATGCTAGCTCAAGCTATGATACCCTAAGTGAATCAGTAGGTAGTCGTTCTTGTTAACCCAAATGGTGGGTTATATCGAGTCAGAGACTTTGTTCTGAACCCTTTAGCGTTCTTTGAGTCAAGAGTTAAGAAAGATCCACAAAACTCCTATCCCAAACATACGATATAATCTTTACTGACTTTGTTTTATATGCTTCCTCCCACTCTAGTTCTTTCTTTTCAGGCATAACTAGAGTCACTATTTTAGCATTACAATTTAGAACAACATGATGTGGAGATAACCAGGTCATATCCAAAATTATATCAAAGTTCAACATATCTAGAATAACCAAGTCTACCCAAGTCTAAAAACCCATAAATAATACAGGACAAGAACAATAAACATGGGTTAGTATCACAGACTTACCCATCGAAGTAGACACATAAACGGGTAATCAAGTACATAAAAAATTAGAGTCAAACCCACCACAAATTGTATAGATACATAGGAATAACTATACCCCAAATCAAATAAATCAAAAGCCATCCAGTCATAGACAAAAATAGTACCTGCATCATAAAAGCAAAAGTTGAAATCCTAAAACATAAAACAAGAATTTAAAATAAAGGATAGGAGGAACACACATGTAAAAGAATCGATTAACAATAATAGTTATATAAAACTAAAATTTTAATTAGTTGAATCAAAACAAAGATCAATTCTATGAAGATACCTTCCAAAGAATTGGATTCTCAAGCAAGAAATCTCACCAACATTAATTAGCAACAAATGCCATAGTCTCAACTCTCATAAGGGTTTCACACATAATCTAAATATCACCAAATAATCCAAGTTTAAATGAACTTTTCACACTATTTATAACCTAAGATAATTATTAAAAATATACCCTTGATGAAATAAGCATCTTCTTAATCAAGAGACTTGCATTTCAAGAATAGCCACTTTGAGTTTATATCCTATTTGTCCCTAATTCAGGTGTTTTTTCATGTGTTTACTTCTACTTAGTATGTTCTTTAGCTTTAAATCTTCATTCTAAGAACTCTCTAAGACCCCACTACAGCGACTCAACAAAAAGTTAACAAACTTCTTTGCTTAGTTTTGAGTACAAGATTCTGATAATGCTTGGCTTGCATAAGACCACCCCTTATAGGAAAAACCTTCATGACTGAATTTATCTTCTCATTGGGTGATAAAAAACATCCATAAAAATGGCTAATTCATTTTTCATTAAAAAATAATATTTGGAAATGTAATATTTTCCATACCAGATTTAGTGAAGAATTTGAAAATTACATAGGATGAGGAGAAAATTTGGGGTCTAAACATGGCTCTCCTTGCCTACCTTCATTCGTGCCTGAATTTTCTTTGAATTCTCTACTTTTCAACTTCTTACCATTTTTGAAAAAGTTGGTTCTTTTTTTCTTCAAAAGCAAGAAGCTTTCAAGTAATAAAACCATAGTGCTTCCATCCCAAATTAAGTGTCACATTTTTCTTCTTTATGCTCCTTATGAAACATTAATTGTCACTATTCAAATAATTTTGAGTAACATCTACACTAACCATTCGATGGGTGCAACTGTATAAGGATCCAAAAGTCACTGTACATTGAAACTAAGTTAAATGATCTAAGAGTATCCCAAAAATCATAAATAAAATAAAAAATTATTGTCTAAAAGAAGGACAATATGAACTATGGAGATTTGTGGCAGCCTAAAATACAAGTTGCTCACCCTCGAATCGATCAGCTGGACGTACTATAGATGAGGCCGCATTTGAGTTATTGAAATATGGACTGCACTCAACAAAAGAAGAGTACAAGATAGTATCAATACAAACCACAATGTATTGACATACATCTTTGACCGACTCATCTTAGTGGTTATATAAATCAAAATTTAAATAACAAGTAAATAAGAGCATCATGATAAAAAAAATTAGTTTACTTAGTCAACAATCATTTGAAATAGGCTTAACACAGTTAGCAAAACAATTCATATAAGTCTCCAACAATTATCATAAATAATTATGAATCCAAAATCTCAGAAATCACATCACAATATGGATCTATGTCTACCTAAATATCATATTTGTTTTTATTATACATTCATTATTATTAAAATATATCATACAAACTCACAGTTCAAACACTAATTTCTATATACATGCTTAAGGGTCTTATTTCTGTCCAACTAGTCATGACCTACAAGGAACACACCAGGGTCCATGTACCATATTAGTGTGGTACCCAATCCACAATAATAATAATATCATACCGATATTGTAGTCAATCCATCATCTAATATAATATGGTATGGTGTCCTATCTATAATAATTACATCAATTTATATTTTCACTTTTACTATCTCTCAGGATACTATCATAAGTGCACCTAATTGTACAAATATACTTCACAATCATATCTCAAATTTAACAGTTTGACAATCAACAAATGTATTCATTCAAGCATTAGCAAGCCAAAAAATATAAACCACAATTATGTCCAAGACCAATCTAATACCATTTAATTGATAAATATTTAATGGACTATATTAAGTCTAACTCTATCTAAACCATAACCTACCTCAATAAAAAAATGCAAAATCCAAGCTAATTTGCCAGAGCCTGGCCCTTCCTCAATGCTTCAGAATTCTCAAAGTCTAAAGTAATTATTGTGCACGAGTAATTAATCATTTCCTCTTCATTTTTAAGCCTTGGAAATTCAGCCCACCAGGTTTACCCTTATTCATTGCCTATAACTTTAGCCAAGGGTTTTTTTGCCATTAAATTTTCCCTAATTTTGATAATTTGCATTCAAGAGAAATAAGTATATGCTAGGAAGTGTTATCTTACACCCTAAAAGCAATGCTAGATGATATTGCATCTAATTTAGGTATTTCCCACAATTTTATGATCCTAGGTTTCACCTATGAATCTATCCCAACAATTTTCCCAAATGATTCTAGGATAGTAGAGGATTATATTGTAAAATGGTGGATGGAATTACTCACCTTAACAAATAAATTAGCCTATCCCTGTAGGAAAATGCCTCATAGAAATTTAGAATAAAACTTTTGAATTTTTGATAAAAATTGGAAAAAGGTTCCTATCCTATCCTACCTATATCTAAAGTATCGACCCTTGACCTATCACATAGAAACTAATAGATAGCTAATAAAGATTGCACCTATCCTACCTATATCTAAAGTATCGACCCTTGACCTACCTAAAGAAATATAGGATTGGTTGTGTATGACCCAAACTAAGCATTTTTATGATCACCTAAAATACCTAGGTAACTATTTCTAATCGAAGATGCGACATCCCTATGTGACTGATGTTGCTGCGATGAGTGCTCAACAAACCCTTGACAGGGACACTCCCTACATAAATGATCACTCTACAAATAATCATAACAACCCTTAGAAACTCTAGTATAGCTAGGACCACATGCACTGGCTTATTTACTCACACTAGCAGTACTCCCTCAACTGAAGACCAACCTCTCTACAATCAAAAGATGCCCCAACCCCCTTTGATATGATGTACCTTCTAATCTAGAGTAGTCATCGAGGCCTGAAGAACTAGACTGAGAAATCCATGATGGCTGACCAAAACTCTATCCATTGTGACTACTATGACCTATCAGAGAGTCACTTATAAGCTGAGGTGTTACCTGTATAGACTTGATAAGCTGAGAGTGATAGTAACCTCTACAAAAAGGATCCATGACTGTGAGTAGAATACACTAAAACTGTACTAATGGCGAGGCCTCTTACTGCTACCTCTATATGTCTTAATATATGACCACTCTATAGCCCTCGCATGGTCAACAACCTAGAAGAAGGTAGACCCAATTGCTATTAAATAATTTGATGCCAAATAGAGTGGTAAAGATAACCTTCTAATAAAAATCTGCACCATGTCATTCTCTATTACAAATATCATAGAAGTATGCCTGTCCTACTCAAGAAACCCAATCTTATACACCAAAACTGCTAAAGAACCTTGCTAAAGATCTACAAACCTAATTCTGGATTGAGAACCTCTCGATGTATCAGACACCATGATATAAACACAGTTATCTTGGAGCACATTAGGAAGGGCTTCTATATATGGATGATATCTTGAATCCCAGAGTAAGGCATGAAGAAAAAAATACACAACGCCATGAGCAATTAAGATGCCATTTGGGCAATCAAAAAGGTTCCTTATGGGTTATTTGTAAAATAGTCAATTTTGGTCTATTTTTGTATAGAAAATGGCTACAAATGCTTTCCTTAGCCATTTTCATTACTTAGATTTTGGATGAATGAATTGTGTTTAATAGACTTGATATTTAGTTACTCTAGATTAGCGTAGTAATTGGGTTCAATTCCAATTGTTAGCTTAGATTGAGTGATCTGGGTGGATTTCCGATTTGCTTGTGTTATATTCTTTACTTGATTGATCATCGAGTTATCATATTGTGGATTCAATTTGGTTTCTCATACACTTTATTGAATTCTCCTTCTCCCTTGGTTTAATCTTTGTTCAATTGCGTCTTTCTTTCATCACTCCTCTTTTTTTATTTCTTAACTATGTTTTAAAATTTTTTTTGTTTAATTCAGTCTTTTGATATCGATTTTACTCACCTCCAACTAGGATCGTTATTACACCACCCCTCAAAGTGGCGTATTCTTAAAAAGGCACGAAATCTCTAACATGGTATCCTAAAAAGCCGAGGAAGTCATATCTATAGATAATGCGTTCTATCCATATGCGAAATAGTGGAGAAAAAAAATGCACTTAGAAATTGATAGAAGTAAGGAAACATGATCAAAAGTCAAGAAATGGAATTTCCTAACAATGCCCTGTAGCCTTTCAATGATAGGACACGAACGTCATCATACCGATTCATAGATTCTACCTGCACTTTTCTCTTATACCATGACAATGGTGAACCTAGGATTTGATACCAAAGTATCACGACCCAATTGCTCAAGTCACAATGGCACCGACCATGACCCACCAGCAGGTAAGACGACCTACAACCCAGAACAACAAGTAACAAACAATAAAAGTAAAGAAGAAAGCAGTGGAAACCCAGTCCAATATAGAGACTAATATAAATAAACAAGACATATCACGCACCAAAACAAAGGGAGGCAAAACCAAAAGCAAGAAAATATTCCCCCAGGACCTAGTGTCAGTCTATATAGGAGTGACATTTAACTTTTTCATGATTATTAATAAAACAAGACTTAAAGTCAATCTTATCTATAAAAAGTAAAGATTTTCACAAGGAACTAGGAAATATATATGTGTATATATATATATAGACACACACACTTAACCATCTTTGAAATACAAAATAAAGTTTAGTACAACAAAAGAGAGATAGAGAAGAAACAATTTTAGATGCCTAGATATCACCCTAAATCTATAATCCATGGAAAATTTTGTCACGACCCGAGTCTACTCCTTAGTCGTAACATGGTGCTTAAAGCCCCAAGTGACCCCAAGCTAACCCATGAATCTAGTAACTTCTTTGAGCACTGAATAAAGTAATAATAAAACATCACATGTAGAAGCTAAACTGAAGAGAAACTCCTAAGATATAATTCTGAAAACAATACCTACCATGTCTAAACTACTGACAAAATTAAAAACAAATTTGACTATCTTGAAGCCTCTATAACCTGAGGAGTTGATGGGACACACACTTAACTAACTCCGACTAACTAAAATAAAGGAAGTACTAAAAATAATTGCAAATAACTTGTCCTCGATGGGTGACACCTCACCACAACTGCTGTTGAGTAGAACTGAATGGACTAAGGGTGATCAGGGAACTAAGTGTCCAAACCTATATTATAAAATAATATTGCACAAAAGAGAGTATGTGATCAGTACTTTAAATGTACTGGTATGTGAGATAGTGATAACTAAAATAGATATACACACTGAGCATGAATTCATGAATATGTAAGATGAATACAATACCAAGTAAAACAACATGCTGAAATAATATGTAAAATTAAACAACAGATTAACTGATAAACTGCGCACTTGGTCGTGCAAACCTTAGCTGATATGGTCTAAATACTGAATTGAGACTATGGGAGCTAACATTGAATTGACATGCCCCACTCTGAGCTGATCTGGGTTCAACCTGTATACCCAGTTGGAAAGGTGTTGGTATCTTGCCACAGTACTGACACTGGCTATGTGGATCCACTAAAATAGTGTCCCAAAGGAGTAGGGTGTCACCCTCGGCGGGCAAGTACCCTTAAAAAAGTTTTAATTCTCTACTAGTAGAAAGACCTCTTATACCTATGCTGGCTATGTAGTTCTAGATCCCAAGAATTTCTACTAAAGGTCTCACCCTCAACCGGCAAAAAAGCCTTTATCCCTAAATTCGCTCAGTGCTAAGTATTACTCCCAATTAAACTGACATGGAAACATGAAATGGAGTATGCACTGATAACTGATTTGCTAAAAAAAATATGCTGAAAATAACAGCGTATTTATAAATTGAATATGATGATAAAATTATGATTTGGCTAACTCGTTGCTTAAAATTAGGAACATGCATAAACATATAGGTATCAGGTGTTTATAACCTACCAGCATCGAATACCACATTAAATACAATGACATCATCACAATACTATACGGAAATTCATAATTTATAGATCCAAAACTTAGTATATTCACCAAACTGATGAAATCGATGATTATGAGTATATGAAGATGTTAAACTTATAAGGAAAACATGCTCACATAATTTAATTCATAAATTGATAATCAACATGGTGTCAACTGAACATGATATGGATGACTGAGATTATAAAGAATATAAGATAATAATTTACGTAGGGAAACACATTGTCATGGTTTGTAGTCAAAACTATTAAGAGAACGCTGAGTAAATTCGTCCTTGACATTAAAATTTCATCAAAAGAGGGAAAAGGGTTTATACTTGCAAAAAAGTATTCTTGGGACTCAATGGGTGGAAGGAACCCATTGATTAATACCCTACAAACTTGAGTTTGCTTGAATTCTTGAATAAAAGTTGGAATTGAGACCTTCGATGAGTGATTTCTTAGGAGAAACTTTTGATACCTTGTGTTCTTGAGAAAGGGAGAAGTCTGAATATCGTTAACTGATGATGAATGGGAAAAATAATGCCCCTATTGGGTTTTAAGTCATGGATTGGCTATTTAGGGAGAGAAAAATGACCAAAATACCCCTCACCCCATAAAGAGGATTGCATGATTTTACACTGCAGCATAGCACAGTGGCTATTATCCTACTTATCTTGGAGGCCATCCTCCGTGACTTGTACCATATTACAGAGACTAACCTCCATAACACGCTACATATCATAGAGTAACCTTCGTGACACACTAAAATCATGTATGATTACTGCCTCTGTGGTTCAAAATCACTTTGAACCTCTTTTGAAAATTTTAAAACTCTCCCGGATGACCCTTTTAACATTCCTAAACACATTTCAACTCATAAATCAATGTGTGGAACTCAGGAAAGCCAAAAATAAGATGTTCTAAATATTAAAATGTTAAAATTGTCAAGTCACTTGTACTTAGTGTGAAATAATTGCTTTCGGGACCTTTAAAAATGTGACTAAAGGTTGGAACCTTGTCAAGGATCTTGCGAGGTATTATAATATCTCCCCATTAGGGTTATTCATCCCTGAATGAAACTGTCTGAGCTAAGATACTAGGATGATGAAGATTATGTACTGAATACTTATGACCTAAATCATGATTAAATAACTGAATCTGAAACATGACGCATGGAATGAACTAAATTTATGATTGCATGCTATAACATGAGGATGTCTAGACAGCTAAGATTAAAAATGAGAGAATCACTTAAGAAAAACCATTGCCTCAAGATGCATCTAAATTTGCAAAGAAAAGATGGGGATACTTGGCTCGCATTTCAACATTTGCTTCCAAAATAGCTCTCTCAATGGACTGATACCTCCACAAAACCTTTACTAAGTCAACTTCTTTATTTCTCAACCTACGAATCTGATGATCAAGGATTTCAACTGGGATTTTTTGTAGGAAAGGCTATCTTTCACACCTATACTTTCTAGAGGAACTACAGAAGCTGGGTCACCAATGCATTTCTTTGGCAAAGAAACATGAACCATCGGATGCACTGATGTCAATTCTGTAAGTAACTCTAACTCATAAGCAACCTTCCCAAAATGGCTTAAAATCCTATACAGGCCAACATAGCTAGGACTGAGCTTCCCTTTCTTACCAAACCTCTTCACCTCTTTTATGGGTAATATTTTGAAATAAACCAAGTTACCAACATCAAACTCAAGATCACTTTTCCTCACATCAACATAGGATTTCTGTCGACTTTGGGCTATCTCCAACCTCTCTAGAATCAATTGAACTTTCTTCATTGCCCCATACATTGGATCTGACCCAATCACATAAGCCTCACCTACTTTAACTATCCAGTAGGAGATTTACACCTCCTTCCATAGAGAGCCTTAAATGAAGCCATCTGAATACTAGAGTGATAGCTGTTGTTGTAGGTAAACTCAACTAAAGATAAGTAGTCATCCCAACTACCCTTTAAGTCGATAACACAAGATCTCAACATATCCTCTAAGGTATGAATGGTCCTCTCTGCTTGATCATCTATCTGAGGATGAAAAGTTATACTGAGATGGACTTGGGTACCAAGGACCTTCTGAAAAGCCTTTAAAAAGAGAGAGGTAAACTGGGTACCTCTATTTGAAATGATGGTCAAAGAAACCCCATGTAACTTTACCAACTCCTTGAGATAGAGTCTAGCATAATGCTCGACTGAATGCAGAGTATGAACTAGCAAGAAATGGGATGACTTGGTCATTCTATCTACAATGACCCAAATCAAATCATGCTGATGATGTGCATGAGGTTACCTTGTAACAAAATCCCTGTTCACCAGGTCCCACTTCCAAGTGGGGATGCTGAACTTCTAAAGTGTACCACTAGGCCTTTGATGCTCAACCTTAACCAACTGACAATTCAAACACTTAGCCATGAATTCCACAGTATTTTCTTCATACTATTCCACCAATAAATTTCTCAGAAGTCACGGTACATCTTAGTGGCTCTTGGGTGAATAGAATATCGTGCACCATGTGCTTATGCTAATATTCACTACCTCAAATCATCCACACTCAAAACACATAACCTTCCTTGATAGTGAAGCACACTATCTCCCTCTTGAGAGAAAATCTAAACCTTCTAATCCTGAACTATTTCCTTTAACTTGACAAAAATAGGATCCCTGCCTTGGTTTTCTTTTACTTCGACCACCAATGAAGATTTTGAACCCATATACTACCTTCGGTTGAATCAACCAACCGAACACCTAATCTAGAAAGATGATGAACCTCATGGGCTAACTCCTTCTTATCTTTATCAACATGCGCGACACTTTTCATAGACAATCTACTAAGGGCATCGGCCACTACATTATCCTTACCCTGGTGATTTGACACACTCATATCATAGTCTTTCAACAATTCAAGCCACCTTCTCTGATGAAGATTTAGATTCTTTTGAGTGAGCACTTATTTTATGCTTTTATGATCCATAAAGATGTTAACATGAACCCCATAAAGGTAATGCCTCTAAATCTGTATGGCAAAGACAATTGCTGCCAACTCAAGATCATGGGTCGGGTAATTCTTTTGATGGGGTTTAAGATGTCTAGGGGCGTAGGCTATGATCTTACCTTGCTGTATTAATTCACAACGAAGACCAACTCTAGAAGCATGACAATAAACTGCAAACCCATCCTAACCCTCTAGTAGAGTTAATACTAGGGCGTAAGTGAGTCGAGTCTTCAACTCCTAAAACCTCTTCTCGAAGGAATTTGACTACTAAAATTTGAATTTTTTTAGGTTAGTCGAGACATAGGGGAAGTAATAGAAGAAAATCCATCAATAAACCATTTGTAGTAACCAGCTAAACCTAAGAAACTGCTATTATCTAATGGAAAGAAAGGCCTAGGCCTCTGTCTTACTACTTCAACCTTTTAAGGATCAACTCGAATACCATCACCAAAAATAATGTGACCAAGGAAAGATACTTATATCAAACAGAATTCACACTTGCTAAACTTAGCTAATAACTAGTAATCCTTAAGGGTCTGCAATACAATTCTCAAGTGGTCTACATGATCACCTTCATTACAAGAATAGATGAGGATGTTATCTATGAAAACTATGATAAACATGTCCAAGTACTTCTTGAACACCCTGTTCATCAAGTCCATGAAAGCTACAGGAGCATTTGGAAATCCAAAAGACATAACTAGAAATTCAAAGAGACCATGCCAAGTTCTGAAAGCTGTCTTTGGGATGTCACATTCTCTGACTCTAAGCTGATAATAGCCAAATCTGAGGTCTATCTTAGAGAATAGTTTTCACCCTGAAGTTGGTCGAATAAGTCATTAATTTTGGGGGAGGATACTTATTCTTGATGATGACTTTGTTCAACTGATAGTAGTCGATGTACATTTGAAGAGAACCATCTTTCTTGCACATAAAGAGAACTAGAGAACCCCACGAGGAAACACTAGGCCTGATGAAACCCTTATGTAAGAGATCTTTCAACTAATCCTATAATTCCTTAGGCTCAGCTAGAGCCATTCTATAAGGTGGAATTGAGATAGGCTAGGTATCTAGAGGAGGTCTATTCAGAAGTTAATTTCCCTCTCGAGAGGAATTATGAGAAGATTATTAGGAAACATTTCTAGAAACTCATTTACTTTGGAACTGACTCAAAACTTAAAGTTTTAGAATTTGATTCCTTGACTCAAACGAGATGATAAATACTTCTATTGGATATTATTTTTCTTGTCTTAAGATAGGAGACAAATTGACCTATAGGCACTGAATTTCTACCCCTCCATTCAATAATATGCTCATTAGGAAATAAAAACTGGACTATTTTGTTTCTATAGTCAACTGAGGCATAGCACGAGTGGAGCCAATTGATGCCAAGAATGATACCAAAATCAGTTATTTCTAACTCTATAAGGCCAAGTTAAGTGACTTCTTGAGACACTATAACTGGTCAATTTCTGTATGCCCATATGGCTACAAAAGAACTACCAACTAGAGTAGTTATTGAGTAGGGCTCTGCTAATATATTAGGATTGACACCAAAGTCTACTACTAATAACACATAAATATAAAGATGTAAGACTTGTAACATACCCAACGTACCTATAACCACATTAGGGGAACTTTCCTAATCCAGAGAGTTGGAGAGCACAAAGTTGGTTCTGGCGCTCCCCACTAGAGGTACTGGAGATGGCACCCTACTGAGTCAGGCGACCTATTGGAGCTGAGGAGAAATTTAAATGTCTTGATTGATAAAAATCTTTACTCTTCTGGCCCACTATTGGGTAATCCCTGATCCTGTAGCCTAGCTTGACATATCCTAAACATGAATCACTGCTAGCCCTATGCTCCCGCTGATGGTTCTTACCACACTTTCTACAAATCAGGTTGGGGGCAGCCACTATTCACTCTAACCTGGGACTTAGAGACAAGCGCTATATCCCGATTGTCCTGCCTGAACTTAGGCACTAGCGCACTGGCTAAAGATGGGGCTGGAGTTGAAAATTTCTGGTGGAACTGAGAACGATACCCACCTTCTAACTTTTGTTGTAATAAGTTGAAGTTACCAGTTCTGGCTCTCTTATTCTCTCTTTCCTTCTCTTTGAGCTTCTCCTCCTCAATTTGCTGAGCATAAACCATCAACCCAGAAAGGTCCTTATCCTTAATCAACATAGCCATTCTATATTTCTTGATTATACTATTTAATATGTCAGACACAAACTTACTCATTCTAGGCCCTAGAATCAACCACTATAGTAGGAGCATACCTCTCCAACTAGGTAAAATTGAGTGAGTACTTCTTCACACTCATGTTACCCTACTTCAGATTTATAAACTCTTTCATCTTGGCCTTCCTCAACTCCTGTAGAAAGAATCTGTCTAAGAAAATCATAGCAAACTCATCCCACTCTGTAGGCCCTACCTCAACACCCCTATCCTCCTTCCACTACTTGAACAAAGTATGGTCTACTCCTTGTAATTGGAAAGCAGCTAAAACAATACTCATAATAGCAGTAATATCTATGATATCTGTCACTTTTTACATACCATCCAAAAGCTTTTGCGGATCCTTCTTAGACTTATATCCTAAAAATAATGAAGTATTCATTTGAGTAAAGTCCCAAATCCTAGCTGTTGTCATGCTCACTATTGGATTGGATGAGGAAACAACCTCCTGATTATTCTGAAGAGCCATAGTCTGGGCCAAAATGGTGAAAGCAGTCCTAAATTTGGCATGGTAAACATGTTCATTTAGAGGGTCTTCCTGAATAGGTGGTGATGCGGGATGATCACTATTACTTCGTCTATCATTTCTTCTAGGAGGCATTTTCTGTAAATTGATGAAGGATGAGGTAAGAAAAGGAATTCAATAGAGCTCACGCTCTTTTGCACGACATAGATACTAAAAGAAGGGAAACTTTCCTAAAATATATCATAACTTCTCACCCATAAGTGTGGTGCACTTCACACCTATGCACAAGAATCTACTCAATGTAGATTCTAGACACCCTAGGACACTTTAAAACCTTAGGATCTAATACCAAGTTTGTCATGCCTCAAGACTACCCCCTAGTCGTAACACAGTGCTTAAGGCCACAAGTGACCCCATGCTAATCCATGAATCTGGTACCTGTTGTGAGCACTAAATAAAGTAATAATAAAACATCATATACGAAATCTAAACTGATAAGAAATTCTATTAAGATGTAATTCTGAAAATAATACCCAACATGTCTGAACTATTAACAAAAATTGAAAAATAAGTCTGACTATTTGAAAGCCTCTAAAGCATGAGGAGTTGATGGAATACCCCCTAACTAACTCTGATTGACTGAAAAAAGAAGTACTAAAAATAACTACAAATAACTTGTCCTTGATGAATGAGGACTCACTATAACTGTTGGTGAGTAGCACTGAACCAAGTAAGGGCAATTGGGGAACTAAGCGGCCGGACCTATTTTTTAAAACAACATAGCACAAAAGAGAGTATGCGATCGGTACTTTGAATAGACTGGTATGTGAGATAGGATAAATAAATACATATAAGTGATGAGCATGAATGCATGAACATGGAAGATGAATGCAAGACTAAGTAAGACATGTGCTGAAATAATCTGTAAAATTGAACAACTGATTAACTGATAAACTAGGTACTTGGTTATGCAAACCTAAGCTATTATGGTATGAATACTAATCTGAAACTATAGGAGCTAATATTTAATCGACATGCCCCAATCTGAGTGGATAGGGGTCCAACCTATAACCCTAGTTGGAAGGTGTTGGTACCTTGCCACAAGTACCAATACTAGCTATGTGGATCCACTAAAATGGTATCCCGAAGGACTAGGTGTTACCCTAAACTGGAAGGTGGCCCTTAAAATAGTATCAACCATTTACTGGAAGGAAGAACTCACATACCTATGTTGTTTACATAGTTCTAAAACTCAGGGATTTTAACTAAATATCTCACCCTTGATGGAAAGAAAGCCTTCATACATAAATTCGCTCTGTGCTAAGTTTTACTCCCAACTGAACTGACATAGAAACATGAACAGGAATATTCACTGATAACTGATTTTTTCAATAGGGTATGCTAAAAATAATAGTGCATTTATAATTTGAATATGATGATAAAATCATGATCTGATTGACTCATTATTTGAAATTGGGAACATGCATAAACATATAGGTATCGGGTGTTTATAATCCACCATCATTAAATAATACATTAAATGCAATGACATCATCATAATATTGTAAGGAAATTCATAATTCATAGACCTAAAACTTAGTATATTTATGAAACTGATAAAATCTAGGATTATGAGTATGGGAAGATGTTAAACTTACAAGGACAACATACTCACATGGTTTAATTCATAAATTAATAATCAACATGGGGTCAACTAAACATGATATGGATGACTGAGATTATAAATATGTAAGATCATAATTTACGTGAGGAACCATATTGTCATGGTTTGTATTCAAAACTAGTTAGAGAAAGTTGAGTAAATTCGTACTCGACATTGAAATTTCATCAAAAGAGGGAAAAGGGTTTATACTTAAAAATAAAGAATTTTTCAGACTCAATGGGCGGAAGGAATCCATTGATGAATACCCCACATACATGAGTTTTCTTGAATTCTTGAAGAAAAGATGGATTTGAGACCTTGGATGAGTGAATTCTTAGGAGAAGCTTTTGATTCCTTGTGTTCTTAAGAATAAGAGAAGACTGAATATATTTAACTAATGATGAATGGGGCAACTAATTCCCCTTTTAGGTTTTAAGTCATGGATTGGCTATTTAGGGAGAGGAAAAAAATACCAAAATACCCCTAACCCCTTAAAGAAAACTGCATAATTTTACACTGCAGCATGGCACGGTGGCTATCCCGGAGGCCAACCTTTATGGGATGCTTCTTATCCTTGAGGCTATTTTCCATGACGCTGCATATCCCAGAGACTAACCTCCATGATATGTTGTATATCATAGAGAGTAACCTCTGTGACATGCTAAAATTGTGGTGGCTTACTGCCTTCGTTGTTCAAAATCACTCTGAACGTCTTCAAAAAGTCTTGAAACTCTTCTAGATGACCCTTTTGACATTTCTAAACATATTTCAACTCATAAATCAATGTTTGGAATTCAAGAAGGCAAAAAATAAAACGTTTGAAATCTTAGAGTGTTAAAATGGCCATGTCACTTGTACTTAGTGTGAAATAATTGCTTTGGGGACCTTTAAATATATGACTAAATATTGGAAGCTTGTCTATAATCTTGCAGGGTATTACAACTTTGCACGAGGCACACATTAGCAGCGAAAACTTATATTATAATTTACAGGGTGCAACACGTGTAGTACGAGTAGTAAATATGAGGCACTTAGTAGGCATCGACCGACTAACCTCTAAAGATAATGCAAGTATAAGTAACATGTAATGTAGGTATAAACAATAAAAGCAACAAACAAAGAAACAAAATACAATAAGGATATAGATAGGTAAATATAAACTACCATATTCTAATTAGGTATTAAAGTTCTATATAATAAGAAGCTAAACAATTTACAATAGTAGTATGAAAAAAGATATGTACAATAGTAGTACGAAGAAAGATGGCGATATACCGTTACACCCCGCATTTTTGAGCTAAAAATCACACCATCGTTCCTACGTTTGTAAACTCTAATCCTATGATTTGTATTTGAATACATATTTCATGATCTTTATCCTAGTGTTTATAGTGATTATTAGGTGAAAAATGTTCATAGAAATCACTTAGAACAAAGTTGAGCTAAGAGCCTTTAATTCGTCCAAAGTTTGGCATTTGATTCTAAGATAATATAATTTGAATGTGTATAAATTTTGATATACATAGAATTTTTCAGTTCAAGACACACAAAATTGTAGATAATTGAATTATCTTTCAAACAATACCAATTTCTCCTTAATCTGATACCCGAGCAAAAAGTTATGCCAATTTTCATGAGAGGTAGTAAGGGTGTGCGATTGTCCATGCGTCGCCCAACCCAGGGCTACGCGATTGGAAGGGAATTGTCATCTTAGCTTGGGATATTGACTGGGAGTCACCTAAGGCATTTCCAAGTGCCACAAATACTATGTTTTGATCTAGATCAGGGGTGTTAAAGTTATTTCACACCCCTAAACCATCCCTAATCACTCCTAATAGATATAAGGGGTCTTTAAACATGTAAATCCCACTCCCTAAGCCCCGAATCAGTCAAGTCACAATAAAAAATCCTTCCCCTCTTCCCACTAACAAAATCCAAGTGTCATCTCATAAGAATCAAGAAGTTAAGTTCAAAATTCAAAGTTCCCTCCAAAGATTCATCCAATCAAGGTATGTGGGGTTATGAACAAGGGTATCCTTTCATCCTTGTGCCCAAAAATGCATGATTTTAAGGTTTTATTTAACTATTTTGAGGTAGGGTTCATACCCAAATATGTATATTCTTGAAGCATGTGATTATCATGAAATTTAAAGCTTTTAGTATGTCAAGAAGTGCCTATATTATGTTTTCAACTTACATAATTTAGATTATGAATGAAATTGCACTTTCTTGATTTGTTATCATTGGAGTATTTCAAGAATCATATTTAGCATGAAGTTTTGATATGAATTGACATTCGTTTAAAGCATAGGTTTGAAGCCCTAAGTTTTAGTATTGAGATTTCAAAAAGATTATGTTTTTAAGAATTCTTTGATAAGTATATATTTAGATTTAAAGAAAAATTGATCCTTTGATCTTCAGCTAATATATGGAATCCACACATATTAGTTTTGATTACAGTTTAAAGAAAATAAATGCATAAATGATTTTTATTATAAAGCCTTATGCGATTTTAAGGTGGATTCCTACAGTATGAGCATATAAGTAAGGGAGTAATATTTAGCTACTGTACTACTGAAAGTCTAAGGGACTTAGTGCGATCCTGGAACTGAGCATCAAGACCTATGATATGAGACATGATAGCGCAAAAGAAAGGTATACGATCATTACTTTAAATGTACTAGTAAGCTAAATGAGGTAGGTTAACATGGAAGGTTTCATGAATAGGAGTAATGATCTATCTGAATATAAATGTAAAGCATGGAAAACTGAATAGAAAACATGAAATCTGTAGATACTGAACATTCATGAAAGTTTATAAGATACTGAAAATACATGAAAATCTGTAGACACTAAGGATGTATGAACAAGCATGTGATATAAACAAGATGAAATCTGTAAATTGAAAAACTAAAAATAACTGAAATCTGTATGATTTGGTCAAACAAGAAAAAATTTGAATAACTGAGCTGGGACTGTAACTGAGACTATATCTGAGACTGTGGGAGGTATCATCTAACCGATATTCCCTAATTTGAGCTAATCGGAGTCCAACATATAACCTCAGTTGGAAGGGTGTCAATACCATGCTATGGGTACTAACGCTGGCTATGTGGATCAACTATACTGATATCATGTCCAAAGGACTAAGGGTGTCAAGCTTGAACTGACGGGTGACCCCTACGAGATAGTAAAGTCTAATCTAACGGGTGACTACTCATATACTATGCTGGCTATGTAGTTTTAGAGTATAGGGACTTATACTAACGACTCTGCCTATCTGACGGGGAAGCCGCCATTCCTACACTTGCTCAGTGCTAAATCCTACTCCCAATTGAATGACACTGAAATGCTAGACTATTCTGAGTTTAACTGACTATTCTGATAATGCTCATGATATAATCTAAAGTTATTCTGAATATACTGGGACAACATTAAGTAAAAAACTACGGTTTTGGGTATTCAATATCCCCAGGACTCAAAATAATAGTAGTAGCAAGTCATTAAAACATTGAAGGACATAACATGAAGACTCTCATTAAAATAATTACTCTTGTAGGAATTTTTCAAACACTTATAGTTCATGGTTTAAAATAATCATAGAATTAATAAAGGACCGACATAATTGACATAATTATCATGGAAAACACTAAGTCATGATTTAATTCAATAAATAATAACACTAAAACATGAGAAATCAAATAACAACAATAACTTCATTAAAACATGGTATTAAATCAAAGTTCATGGAGATTAATGGAAGAAATCATGATTTAAAATCAAATAACTTAAAAGGATCATAACTTTATAATTTAAAAGGTTACTTGAGCGCCATGGATGAAAGGAATCCATGGATGAACATTTAACATACCTGGGTTAATGAATTTGAAGAGATGAACGGAGAGTTCTTGAGAAATTGCCTTGAATTTGAGAGCTAAGGTTCTTGTTTTTTAAATGGGGATCTTCAATTTTGAAGAAGAGTTGAATAATGAATGACTATTTAGGTCAATTGAGGCTAAATTTCATGTTTTAGGTTAATTAGGGTCATGAAAGAAGACCCAATTACCCTTGTATGAATTTAAAAACGGAAGCTGAAAAGTGAAATAACCCAATTTTTGGCCTTGGTGAGACACGCCAAGCCACTGGAAAATGGACAACTGGGACCTGGACAAATGTCGCGATGCAGTTCCATCGCGGTAAAACTTTGGATGCCATTTTGGCCACCTTCGTGATGCGCCATAATCGCGGAGGCCCACTGGAAATTGACAAATGGGAATTTGGCCTACTCCGCGATGCTCTATGATCACGGAGTCATACTGGAAATTGATAATTGTCATTTAGGCTGCCTATCGCGACACGCTGAGGGTTAAAATGATGGTGTTTAATGACTGAAACTTAAAATCGCTATAACTTCTTACCCCGCTTATTGAATTTAGGCAAATCTTATAGTTTTGGAAAGCTAATTGAATTTCCTACGCAATAACAGGATCTAAACTAAAAATAATGAGCATTTCAGAAAATCTTTTATACGAATACTCATGCACTGGGACTTAGGTTATTCTAGGTAAATATGGGGTATTACAATATCTCTCCCTTGGGATCATTCGTCCCCGAATAAAATTGGTTAAGCTGAGGGAACTGATGGACATAGCTTACATACTGAATACGCATGTCTGATGTATGAAATGCATGATTGAACTGATTCATGAATGCACAAATGATAGGAACATGATGTACGGCTGAAACTGAGCATGACCGACAAACAAAAATCTTAAGGAAATTAGTACCTTATACTGAATCTAGATTCGCAGAGAAGAGATGAGGGTACTTGGTTTGCATATCTTCCTCTGCTTCCCAAGTGGCTCCCTCAACGGACTGATTCACTAAAGAACTTTGACTAGTGAAACTTCTTTGTTCCTTAGTCTGCGAACTTGATGATTAAGAATTTCGACTGGGACTTCCTCAAAGGAAAGATTGTTCTGAATGTCTACACTTTCTAAGGGAACAACTACAGCTAGATCACTAATACTTTTTTTCAACAATGAGATATGGAATACTGGATGTACAGAGGCTAAATCTGAAGGCAACCCAAGCTCATAATCTACCTTTCCAAAACAACTGAGAATGCTGAAGGGACTAACATATCGGGGACTGAGTTTCCCTTTCTTGGCGAATCTCTTCACTCCCTTCATGGGAGAGATTTTCAAGTACATGATGTCACCAACCTCAAACTCAAGATCCTTTCTCCTCACATCTACATATGATTTCCGTCAGCTCTGGGTAGCCTTAAGTCTTTCTCTGATCAACTGAACCTTTTCTAAAGCATCAAACACCAAGTCTGGCCCTACTACCACAGCCTCACCTACTTCAAACCAACCAATTAGAGATCTACATCTCCTACCGTAGAGAGCCTCAAATGGAGCCATACGAATACTGGAATGATAGTTGTTGTTGTATGTGAATTAAATCCAAGGCAAATGGTTATCCCAACTACCCTTGAAATCAAAGAACACATGCTCTTAGCATATCCACAAAAGTCTAAATGGTCTTTTATGCTTGACCATCTGTCCGAGGGTGGAAGGCTATACTGAGGTGGACTTAGGTACCAAGACCCTTTTGAAATGCTTTCCAGAAGTGAGAGGTAAACTGAGTACCTCTATTAGAGATGATAGATAAGGGAACACCATTCAACCTAACCAACTCTTTAAGATAGAGATTTGCATAGTCCTCGGCTAAATAAGAGGTATGGACTGGCAAGAAATGAGCTACTTTGGTTATACTGTCTACGATAACCCAAATAGAGTTATGCTGATGGCGGGTACGAGGAAAACTTGTCACAAAGTCGATGTTCACTTCCTCCCATTTTGACATAGAAATATTGAACTCCTGCATTAAACCACTAGGTTTCTAGTGCTCAACCTTAACTTGCTGACATATAGAGCACTTAGCTACAAACTCTGCAATATCTCTCTTCATCCCACTCCACTAATAGATCTCCCATAAATCGTGGTACATCTTAGTGGCCCCTGGATGAATAGAGTACGCGCCCCATGCACTTCTGTAAGAATTCGTTGCCTCAAATCATCCACACTAGGCACACATAATCTACCCTAACAACGCAAGACACCATCTCCCCCTTGGGAGAAAACCTCCACTTTCTGATCTCTGACTGATTTTTTCAACTTAACTAGACTGGGATCTCTATCATATTTTTCCTTTACCTTAGAAACTAAAGATGACTCTGAACTACTTTGCACCTATACACTACCTTCTACTAAATCGAGTAAAAAGACACCTAATTGGTCAAGCTAATGAACTTCCTGAGCTAACTTCTTCTTACCATCCTCAACATGAGCTACACTACCCATAGAAATTCTACTGAGACCATCAGCCACTATATTGACCTTACCTGGATGATACAAAACACTAATGTCATAATCCTTTAATAACTCTAACCATCTTCTCTGACGCAAATACAAATCTTTCTGAGAGAACACATACTGAAGGCTTTTGTAATCTGTGAACACATCTACATGCACCCCATATAAGTAATGCCTTCAAATCTTTAAGGCAAATACTACAACTGCTAGCTCAAGATCATGAGTCGAATAATTTTTCTCATGAGGCTTAAGTTGTCTGGAGGCGTAGGCTATGACCTTACTTCTCTGCATGAGGACACAATCCAAACCTACTCTGGATGTATCACAGTACACAACAAAACCATCTGAACCATCCAGTAGAGTCAAGACTGGGGCTGAGGTAAGTTGAGTCTTCAACTCCTGAAAACACTTATCATAAGAATTTGACCACTAAAACATAACTTTCTTCTGATTCAATCTGGACATAGGGGATACAATAGGAGAAAACCCCTCAACAAACCAACGGTAATAGCCAGTTAAACCCAAGAAACTCCTAATATTTGATGGAGAGATGGGTCTAGGCTATTTTCTCACCGCTCCAGTCTTTTGAGGATCATTTCTAATGCCATCACCAAAAATAATATGAAAAAGGAATGCTACTGATCTTAGATAAAATTCACACTTACTAAATTTAGCAAACAACTGATGGGCTTTAAGAATCTGAAGCACTATGGTCTGCATGGTCGCTTTCACTACAAGAATAGACAGGAATGTCATCAATAAAGACTATGAAGAACACGTCTAAGTACGGCTTGAAAACTCAGTTCATCAAGTCCATGAAGGCTGCTAGGGAATTTGTAAGACTAAAGGACATGACTAGAAATTCAAAGTGACCATACCAAGTTCGGAAAGCTATTTTTAGAATGTTACGTTCTCTGACTCTAAGCTGATGATAGCCTAATCTGTGGTCTATGTTGGAAAATTAACTGGCACCCTAAAGCTGTTCAAATAAGTCATCGATTCTAGGAAGTGGATATTTATTCTTAACTGTGACAATGTTCAACTTACGGTAGTCTATGCACATTCTGAGAGAACCATCTTTCTTACGCATGAATAGAATAGGTGCGCCCCATGGGGAGACGTTGGGTCTGATGAATCCCTTATCTAAGAGATCCTTCAACTGTTCTTTCAGTTTTTTGAGTTTAGCTGGAGCCATTCTATATGGCAAAATAGATATAGGTTGAGTATCTGGGAGAAGGTCTATTCTAAAGTTGATTTCCCTTTCGGGAGGAACTTCGAGAAGATCTTCAGGAAAACATCTAACAATTTATTTACTGCTGGGACTGAATCAAGAGTATGGATTTCTGAGTTAGAGTCTTTGACTTGAACAAGATGGTAGACACACCTCTTGGATATCATCTTTCTGGATCTAAGGTAAGAAATTAACTGACCCCTAAGAGCTGTAGTACTACCTCTTTATTCAAGGACTGGTTTATTTGGAAACTGAAAATGAACTATTCTATTTCTATAATCAACTGAGGCATAGCATGAGTGGAGCCAATCCATGTCGAGAATGACATCAAAATCCATCATCTCTAACTCTACGAGATTAACTAAAGTAACTTTTTTGTGTTATTATGACCGGATAGTTCCTGTATACCTATCTGGCTATAATGAAAATGCCTACTGGGGTAGACACTGAAAAGGGCTCTGCTAGATTTTCAGGACTGACTCCAAAATTGACCGCTATATATAGAGATACAAAAGAAAGAGAAGCTCTAGGGTCTAGTAAAGAATAAAAATATAGGTTAAAGACCTGCAACACACCAATAACTATGTCAGGAGAGTTTTTTTGATCTTAGCGGGACTGAAGAGCATACAATCTATTCGGATGCTGACCACTGTAGCACTGGAAGTGGCACCCTGCTGAGTCAGGTGACCAGATAAAACTGACGATTGATGGGACTAGCCCTAGTGGCGCGCATCCCTACCTTTTTGAGAAATTACTTGACGCTCCCGAATCTTATGGATTGGCTTGCCACACCCAAAGCACATATCACTACCCATTCTACACTCACCCTGATAGTGTCTTCCATACTTCTGACATAAAGGATTGGTACGAGCACTGCTAACAATAACCTGGGACTTAGAGCCTGCTGCCCTATCCCTATTGTTGTTTTTGAATTTGTGTATTGGGGCACTAGCTGAAGAAGGTACTAGGCCTAAAAGCCTCTGATAAAACTGAGGATGGTTACCACCTTCGGACTTTGGTTGATTGAAATTAAAACTACCCATCCTAGCTATCTTGTTTCCTCTCCCCCTCTCCTTAATCTTTTGTTCCTTAATCTGTTAAGCATGGACCATCAGCCTAGACAAGTCCATCACATAAATAACCATTGAGGTCCTACACTCCTTGACCATACTATCAGACACACCAGATACAAACATACTCATCTTAGACCTATTGTCAGCTACCACATGAGGAGCATATCTAGCTAACTGAGTGAACTTGAGAGAATACTCCCTCACACTTATGCTGCCTTGCCTTAAATTAATAATTTCTAAAACTTTGGCTTCCCACAACTCTAATGGATAGAATCTATCCAAGAAAGCTGTGGAATACTCTTCCCATTCTATAGGCCCTGCATCAATACCTCTATCAACTTTCCACTTCTTAAACCAAGTAGAGGTTACATCCTACAATTGATAAGCATCCAAATCGGCACTCTAACTAGAAATTAACCACATAGCATCCGTTACCTTCTGAACCATATCTAAGAATTCCTATGGATCCTTTTCAGACTTGGATCCTCTGAAAGTAAGAGGATTTATCCGGGTAAAATCCCAAATTCTAGTTGCAGCAGTATTGGCCACTGGGTTGGCCAAAACAGTAGCTATCCATTCATTCTGTGCTGCTACAGATTTTGATAGAGTAGTAAACATAGATCTAAATTTTGCGTGAGAGACATGCTCGTCCATAGGATCTGCCTGGATGGGCTGTGGGGCTGGCTGAGTTCCTATTCTTCTTTCGTTCTTCTTGGGAGGTATGTTCTATAAACAAAAGGAAGAAAAAAATTAGACTGAGAGTTTAACTTGAGCTCATGCTTAATCGCATGACATGAATACTTGAAAGAAGGGAAACTTTTTCTAAATGCCTTATAGCCTCCGTCCATAAGTATGGCGCACTAAACACCTATGCACAAGACTCTACTAGACACAACTTTCAGACTTCCTAGGACACTTTAGAACCTTAGGCTTTGATATCAAGTTTATAATGACCCGAGACTACCCCCTAGTCGTTAGATGGTGCTTACGATCCCGAGAGACCACAAGCTAACCCATATGCTAGTATCTGCTGTGAGCACTGAATAATATAATCATGAATATGGAAGAATAACTAAAGTGCCTTAAAGTTTTAAATAACTAAATTCAAACTAAAATATAAATCTAGGAAAATAACTGTCTGAATCTGATAAAGTACAGATAAACTGAACAACTAACTAACTATAATGTCTAAAGAACCTCTAGGACTGACTGACGGAGAGTTGATGGGACTAGCCCCCAACTAACTCTACTGACTACTAAAATAAAAACATGAAATAAGATAGCCTGTCCTCGGGTGATGAGGACTCACCACCGCTATTGTACTGCTGAAATTTGAAGGACTAAGTGCGATTCAGGAACTGAGCGTCAACACCTATGATAAGAGACATCATATCATAAAAGAAAGGTATATGATCAGTACTTTGAATGTACTGTTATGCTAAATAGGTAGGTTAATATGCAAGGTTTCATAAATAAGAGTAGTGATCTATCTGAATATACATGTAAAGCATAGAATACTAAATAGAGAACGTGGAATCTATAGATATTGAACATGCATAAAAGTCTGTAAAATACTAAAAATATATGAAAATATGTAGACACTAAGGATGCATGACCAAGCATATAACATGAACTGGATAAAACCTGCAAACTGAAATACTGAAAATAACTAAAATCTGTATGCTTTGGTCTAACAACACTAAAATTGAATAACTCAACTATGACTATAACTAAGACTTTATTTGAGACTATGGGAGGTATCATCTAACCGACATTCTCTAATTTGAGCTAATCGGGGTCCAACCTGTAACTCCAGTTGGAAGGGTGTTAATACTATACAACGGGTACTAATGTTGGCTGTGTAGATCCACTAAACTGATATCATGTCCAAAGGACCAAGGGTGTCAAGCCTGAACTGATGGGTGACCCTTACGAGATAGTCAAGCCTAATCTGATGGGTGACTACTCATATCCAATGCTGGCTATATAGTTTTGGAGTATAGGAACTGCTACTAATGACTCTACCTATCAGATGAGGAAGTCTCCATCCCTACACTTACTCAGTGTTAAATCCTACTCCCAACTGAATGACACTGAAATGCTAGACTATTCTAAGATTAACTGACTGTTCTGATAATAATCATGATATAATCTGAAGTTATTCTGAATATATTGAGATAAAATTTAGTAAATAACTATGGTTTTGGGGATTCATAACCCCAGGACTCAAAACAATATTAGTAGCATGACAATAAAACATTGAAGGACATAATATGAAGACTCTTATTAAAATAATTGCTCTTGTAGTAATTTTATCAAACACTTATAGTTCATGGTTTAAAATAATCATAGAATTACTAAAGGACCGTTATAATAGACATGAAATTATTATGTAAAACACTAAGTCATGATTTAATTAAAAAAATGATAACACTAAAACATGAGGAATCGAATAACAACAATAACTTCATTAAAACATGGTATTAAATCAAGGTTCATGGAGATTAATGGATGAAATCATTATTTAAAATCAAATAACTTAAAAGGATCATAACTTTATAATTAAAAAGGTTACTTGAGCTCCATGGATGAAAGGAATCCATGTATAAATATTTAACATACCTGGGTTACTAAATTTGAAGAGATGAATGGAGAGTTCTTAAGAAATTGCCTTGAATTTAAGAGCTAAGGTTCTTATTTTTGAAAAATGGATCTTAAATTTTGAATAAGAGTTGAATAATGAATGACTATTTAGGTCAATTGAGGCTAAATTTCATGTTTTAGGTTAATTAGGGTCGTAGAAGAAGACCTAATTACCCTTGGATGAATTTAAAAATGAAAGCTGAAACGTGAAAAAACCTGATTTTTGACCTTGGCGCAACGCGCCACTATCGCCTCAAGACATTGGAAAGTGGACAACTGGGACTTGGACAAACATCATGATACGGTGCCATTACGGTAAAGCTTTGGATGCCATTTTGGCAACCTACGCTACGCGCCATGATTATGGAGGCCCACTGGAAATTGTCAAACGGGAATTCGGCCTGTTCTACGATGCGCCATGATCATGGAGTCACACTGGAAATTGACATTTCTTATTTGAGTTGCCAACGCGATGCGCTGAAGGGTAAAATGACGGTGTTTAACGACTAAAACTTAAAATCACCATAACTTCTTATCAATTATCGGATTTGGGAAAATTTTATATCATTGGAAAGCTAATTGAATTTCCTACGCAATGCCAGGATCTAAACTGATAAATAATGAGCATTTCAGAAATTTCTTTATACAAAAACTCATGCACTGGGACTTAGATTATGCTAGGGAAATACGGGGTATTACATGTGGCTGATAAAGTTTATTATTATCCTTTACTACTTATGTTTATGATTTTACAGCTTTGTTTTACTCAAGCCCAAGGTTAGTCATTTATACATAGCATGCATTATTTGAAATTTTATTAGTACATTGAGTTATTGTTTAACTTATGCATTCACCCTCACATGCTTAGTACATAAAAGTACTGATCCATATATACATCTATGTGTTACATTGTCTTATAATATAGGTACCAGTTGCAGCCCACATATCACCCTTTTATTCGAGGGCTTGAGTCAATCACTGTTCTAGTAGCATCTTGGGTTTTTTATTCAGTCGTATTAATTTGAGATAGTTGGGGGTCATGTCCCAGCAACCAATAGTCAATATTAGTAAAGGCTTCATAGATAGTCAGTAGAGTTGATATATTTGATTTCAATTTTGTTTTGTATAACCAGAGCGGTAATAGCTTTATTAGTTTTGTTTTGAAGATGTTCAGCTAAAGACTTTTCTTCCACTTATTTCTTTAAGTTTTATGTATTTATTTAGTTGTTCTTGAGTTATGCTAGTACAAGAGTTAGATTGGGATCACTTGTGGTCCTAAGCACCGTGTGATGTCCAAGGGTAGTATCGAAGTGTTACAAACTTGGTATTAGAGCATAGAATTCAAGAGTCCTAGGGTGTCTATGAAGCCATGTCTAATAGAGTTTTGCAGAATAGTATAAAGACATCTGTACTTTTTTTCGAAAGGCTACAGGGCATTTAAGAAATGTCTCTTTTCTTTCATACTCTAGATCATGCAGTAAAGTTGTTCTTTTTGAAACTTCTGTCGATTCATGTGTTACTCCATAATTCTCCATCTATGACTTTTCGAGATAACATAAGTACTAGATTCTAATTCCTCCCAAGATGATACTCTCAGATTTACTATTAGTAACTTCAAAATTTATACAAAGGGCTTGAGATGAGCTCGCTAGTGTGTTACAAGTTCCTTAAGTAGAAAGTTATATCCTCATCCATATGAGTTGTTCAGTTAATTCAAAATAAGATATGTATTCAGATTCCTTTTTAACCCTTCATTACAAATAGTGATCTTGCTCATGAAAGGAGATAGTATGAACCTAGGTTGTTAAATAAAATTTAAAGTTGAGGGATATTGTAACCTAGCATGTTATAATTCATAATTAGTAGAACCTTTTTATAGATGGAAGTATGGGTATAGAAGTATAGTGACAAGAAGGGTGGTGAGATGATTGATTAAATGCATATAGACAAACTTTTGCATACGATTAAGTTAGTAGTGAGGTAATATGTCCTTGTGTGTTAGTTTAGGGGTAATGAATATGGTACAGGTTCCTTGGTGAAAGATAGAGAAAGAGCTACTAGTTAAGGTGAATTGTTGCTTGCTTGAAGTAGAAAATGAGTTATTGATAGTATTTATTACGTTGGAAAGGTATAAGATATTAATGAAGTATTTAGTAGTTGAGTATTGTTAATTTAGGCTTTCCTTGATGTTGGAAAAGGAGTTTAGTTAAAACTTATATACCTATGAAAGTAATTTAGGTGTAAAGATAGGTAAATAGTAGTAATGTGTAGAAGGAGGATGTGCTAGTATATTTTAATAAGATATACCATATGATTATGATTGATTATTGGTTTGATGAGTTTCTAGTGGACTAGTGTTTCTTGGTGTTTTATTTATACTTTAATCAAGTGAGCACTAAACACTAAGTTTGAACAATGGATGATCATCAAGGTGGAAATAATGATTGCTTGGTTAGTGATGCTAGTTATATGGAAGTGATCTAGTAGGCTTGAATGGTGTATGCAAGAATTTAAGTTTGTTGATTCAAAATTAAGTATGATGTTGGGTATGTGGTATAATGGAAATTCTCATGGTTTAGGGAAAGTATAAGTTTAGAGATGTGATATTAGTAAGCTGTAAAGGAAAAGAGGCAGATTATGTGTATAGTAGGGTAAGTATGTTGTCAAAAAGGGTGTAAATATGTGATGATGATTGTTGAAGATAAAGAAAGTTAAGAATAGTGTATATTAAGGGAGTGCTCAAGAATAAAGCTAGCATAGTTTGTTAGAAGTTTGGCAATATCCATGTTAAGTGTTAGAATCTAAGTTTGAAACTTGGATGATTGAGCTAATAGAAAGAAGAGTTGAAGTTCTAGAAGGAATAAACTCAGGGTATGGTGATGCTTATGAAGATTCAAAGTAAGTGTTCAAGTTACTATATGATGATTAGTAGGGCTATATAAAGTTAAGAGTTGTATCTCATAAGAAAGTCTTAGCATAGTTTTTTTTAACACTTTCAGGTGTAGTCTTTCAGGGTGAGTTTATTATTGATGTGTATTTTTATATCCCAAACTCTAAATTAAAGTGATTGTATTTCAGTTTAGAGTTTATTAAAGGGGCCTACAAACTTATAATTTGACTTACAACTAAGGGGAAGATGATAAAATAAGAAACTAGGTTAGACACTCAGATTCTAGTAGTGATACCAATGAGCTGTAGATCATTAGTAAGGGAGGAAAATACCCGACCCATTCTTATTTAAGTGCAAAGTTTTGTACTTTAGTCATCATGACATACTCAAGCTTTACAAGTCAACTCTATTATCATAACTCATATTCATGTAATTACCATAAGGTCATGTACGCTCTCAGTACCTAGTATGAGGAGTTCCAGTTCACTCAATAGTACAAATCATATTCCATGAAATTATAAACTCCAAACTCAGGTCATGCAACTCATGAATGATGTACTCATGCTTAGAATATGCTCAATTCCCATAACTCATGGTGCACTCCTAATGATCAGCAAAGTTCAGAGCATGCCATGTATATCCTCAGTTTAGATATTTTTGATAAATCCATAATGTTGATACTCTATTCCTCAGGCCTCAAATACATGTCAAAGTTATTCTTTCATGCTTTAGGTCTTCATGTTCTAGACTTTTAGTGACCTCTCCTTAGGTTAAGATAGTGATGATGAACAATTGTTTAGATGGGAGAGAGTAAACCTTTCTTGTTCATGAAAGATTGTTGTATGCTTATTTTAGTTAAGGCTATAAGTGTGAAGTAAGATTAAGGCAAAGTTTCTGATATATGTCTTGGTTGGTTGAAAATTTTGTGTGTGTTTTCTTGGAGTAGTGTATGGAAGTTGTCGATGATAGAGATAGAAGTTTTTGATGATAGCGGTTTGGAGGATATGAGAAAGATTCTTTTATAGGTGTTTGTTTAGAAGTGCATATATGGTTATGATGATAGTCTTGAATGTCATGCTTATATATATATGTGGATAAATGCATTGCTCGTCAGGTGAATGTCTAGTAAGAGTTGAATGTAGTTATTGAAGTGGTAATAAGAATTATTCATGAGATGAGAAGTTGTAAGAACACTTGGGGTATTGAATTCAAATGAGCATGGTATTTAACAGTAAAAGTATAGTTGAGGGAGTATTTTAGGAGTGTAGCTAATCCTGAAAGTTAGTAGTTGCATTGCCTAAGGCTTAGTGATTTTATCCTAGCATATGCTCTATAGGCCTATATTCCAGGTCATAAAGTTGTAGCCATGTTTCAATTCCTTATTCAGATATCGTATTTAGATTATGCCCAAGATTCTTTGCTTCCTAAATGTTATTATAATTTCTTGCAAAGAGTGTTGAATAAGTACTCTAATTGAGTATGAGCTCCCATTATAATTCAATCTGAATAGTCAACAATTTAGTTTAGCAGTCAGACAAATAAGTTTCGATGGTTTCCTATCTTTCCATATAGTCTCACAATCTGAAGTTTCATGAGTATGTCTATCCTATAAGGTAATTCATCTCAGTCCATGCATCATATCTATAATTCAAATATTTAGTCATGATTCAATTCATAAGTGTTTAGTGAATTATCTTAGTTATCCAAGTATTTTAGCTCAGAAAGTGTAATACCCATTTTACGATTTTAGTCTCATTGTCTCATGATTCGTGCCTACATAACGCGCTTAGCAATGCCATGAAGCCTCTTCTTTCAATTCCTAGACGTGTTTTGTTATGGAACAATTCCTAATAAGAAGTTATGCACTTTATTCCATCCTTAGTAATTCTTGGGATATTTTTTCATCAGTTGTCACTTCGCAATTCTACATGTAAGATCATATCATGAGGATTTCAGGTAAGTCCTAATCTCTCAGCATGAATCAACCCTTATAAGTTAATAGCGTCAAGTTAGCTCAGAAACCAGTTTCATGATAGAAGTTTAATGTTTCAACTCAGCTATATCCTTCATTTGCATACATGAAATGTCTACATTATTTCATAATTCTAAAGTCTCAATAAGTTCCTATCCATACACCCCGCATTTTTGAGCTAGAAATCAAAACATCGTTCCTACGTTTGTAAAATCTAATCCCATGATTTGTATTTGAATACACATTTTATGATCTTTATCCTAGTGTTGATAGTGCTTATGAGGTGAAAAATGTTTATATGAATCACTTAGAACAAAGTTGAGCTAAGAGCCTTTGATTCGTCCAAAGTTTGGTATTCAATTCTTTAAGAATCTAATTTGAATGTGTATAAATTTTGATATACATAGAATTTTTCAACTCAAGACACACAAAGATGTAGATAATTGAATTAGCTTTCAAACAATACCAATTTCTCCTTAATCTGATACCCGAGCGTAAAACATTTTGGTGAGAAGCAGTAAGGGTGTGCAATTGGCCATGCGTCGCCCAATCTAGGGCGAGGAGATTAACAAGGCATCACCCACCTTATCTTGGGCTATTGAATGGGCGTTGCCTAAGTTATTTCCAAGTACCAAAAACACTTCATTTTGACCTATATCAAGGGTGTTGAAGTCATTTCACACCCATAAGCCATCCCTAATCACTCCTAATTGATATATGGGGTATTTAAACATGTAAATCCCACTCCCTAAGCCCCAAATCAGTCAAGTCACGATCCAAAACCCTTCCCCTCTTCCCAAGAACAAAATTCAAGTGTCATCTCTTAAGTATAAAGAAGTTAAGATCCAAATTCAAAGTTCCCTCCTAGGATTTATCCACTCAAGGTATGTGGGGTTATGAACAAGGGTATCCTTTCACCCTTATGCACAAAATTGCATGATTTTAAGGTTTTATTTAATTGTTTTGAGGTAGGGTCCATACCCAAATATGTATATTCTTGAAGTATGTGATTATCATGAAATTGAATGATTTTAGTATGCCAAGAAGTGCATATGTTATGTTTTCAACTTACATGATTTAGATTATGAATGAGATTGCACTTTCTTGATTTGTTATCGTTGGAGTGTTTCAAGAATCATATTTAGCATGAAGTTTTGATATGAATTGACATGAGTTTAAAGCATGAATTTTAAGCCCTAATTTTGAATGTTGAGATTTCAAGAAGATTATATTTTTAAGCATTCTTTGATAAGTATATATTCAGATTTGAAGCAATAATTGATCTTTTGATCCTCAGCTAAGATATGAAATTCACACATTTTAGTTATGATTACAGTTTAAAGCAAATAGATGCATAACTAGTTTTTATTATAAACCCTTATGCGATTTTAAGGTGGATTCCCCACAGTATGAGCATATAAGTATGAGAGTAGTATTTAGCATCAAGTTGGGTATGTGTCCAAGGTCACATGCCTCAGAACTACGAGCCAACATAAGTTTAGCTTATTCCCAATATGGATAAAGTTATAGATAGTGATCACTTAGCTCAGGTCCTACTCTATGGAAAGATCAGGACAACTCTCCCTAACGTGAGTTTTTCCCTATCGGGAATAAGACGTTGGACACCATGATAGCTCACATGGTGTAAGTCGGTTAAAAGAAACTCTCTAAGACAGAATAAACAAAAAGCTTTTAGAACTAAGTGTTGTGGCTCACAAAGTTTATCATTATGCTTTACTACTCATGTTTATGATTTTACAAATTTTTCTATTTAAGCCCAAGGTGAGTCATTTACACCTAGCATGCATTATTTGAAAGTTTATGAGTACATTTAGTTATTATTTTACTTATGCATTCACTCCCATATGCTCAGTACATTCTGAAATTAATGATCCACATATGTATCTATGTGATACATTATCTTATAATGTAGGTACCAGTTGCAGCCCACACATCATAATCAGATAGTGTGCAGTTTCCAGTCAGCAGGTGATGAGTCCTTTTTAATCGAGGGCTTGAGTCAAACACAGTTCTAGTAACATCTTATTTTCTTTATTTAGTCGTACTGATTTGGGATAGCTGGGGGTCATGTCCTGTCTACCTATAGTCAATATTAATAGAGGCTTCATAGACAGTCAGTCGAGTTGATGTATTCGATTTCAATTTTGTTTTGCATAACCAGAGTTGTAATCGCTTTATTAATTTTGTTTTGAAAATGTTCAGCTAAAGAATTTTATTCCTCTTATTTCTTCAAGTTTTATTTATTAATTTAGTTGCTCACGAGTTATGCTAGTACAAGGGTTAGCTTGGGATCGCTTGTGGTCTTAAGCACCGTGTGACGTTTAAGGGGTAGTCTCGGGACGTTACATATAAAAAAGTAGCTAGAGAAGAAATAAATATACAACAATACTATATAGAAGACTAGACACAGAGGTACTAACCTAAGGGAGCTGTCCTAACAACCTAAATATTGCTAGGGTTAAAAACAAGAAAGGAGCTCGCTCTAGCACAATTAGAATGTATAACCCAAAATATGAATAATTAGAAGGTTCATAATATCAAAGAGAAAAAGAACTCAAAAGTGTACCTACAACCTCGAGTACAAATCTATGACCGACTTTTCATGAACTATACAATAATATCCAAACAATAATACAACTGGATAAGCCTAGACAAACAATAACCTAAATGAACCCCATAAGCCAGAAAGTACACAACAATAAACATAACCTAACCTAGCCCCCATAAAAAGGATAGGTATAAATAATAAACAAACATATCGGTGATAAGCAATGAATATGAATAAATGAAAAGCAAAGACAATCCAGTACTGCTATGTCAACCTGTTTTATGTCCTACATAGTACATACAACTCCTTTGGTTTGCTGGCTCGCAAGGCAGGACCGATGCAACATCCCTTCTTTTGGCATGTGATTCCAATACAAAAGTGACTCATAAGGGACTCGGGATATCCATATATACTACTTGCTCCTAATCCAGGACTACTAATAATCCATGACAAATCCACTTTATCCTGTACTGGAGGTAAATATGTATAATATGTGCTCGAAGCCAAAACTAGACTAAATAAGTAGTGGCCAGTAAAATCCAGTGCCCAAGGTCAGTAAGGACTAAAATAGTAGAACTTATTGCCTCTCTATTTTAAAATCCGTTAGCCAATAATAAAGGTGGTACGACTTCTATTTAAAAATATATTTTTAGAAATACAAAGTGGGTTACAAATCCCTTTTTGAAAACAATGATAAAACCAAGGTTTTAGTTGGAATCATACCATAATACATTTGTAAATATGTACACATTCCATAACCAGTATCCAAACAAGGAAAACGTAAGAGCCTAAGCGTCTAAGAACTAAGACATAATCCATGGAGAGCACAATGGACTAACCATGAATCCATTAGGTCTTCTAATTAAGGATTCAGGACCACTAATATACAGAGTAAAAGGATAGCAAAATTGTAACTCATAAAGCTAAGGTAAGTAGGAGTCTCATGCTACCAGGAGAATCTGTCGAGAAATATCGCCTTTATAGAAAGAGACTACCCTAAATCCTACATTACGGATTACTAATATCAGCCTAAGGTCACATCAAGTAAATAGTCAAGCTTAACATAGCTCTATAGCTATAGCAGATATTCTGGGCTAAGGTTTAGACTACAAATCTATTATAAAGTTCCACTAAAAAGGTCAAATATCGAAAAAAAGATACAAATAGCATTACGAGAGTCAACCTTAGGTCATAACATGACAATAAGTAACTCTAAAACAATCTTACAACTATAGTAGACATTCTAAACTAAGGCTCAAGTTGCTATTTTATACTAAATTCTATATAGAAGGCCAAGACGAGGTGATAAGGTAACCATAAGACTATCTTATGACCCTATCTCACATGCAATATATATGACACATAATCTCATAGAAAAGAGTAGACCGTAGCCTATGTCATAGATAAACTATAGTCTTAAAAAGTCCATGAACTACTTGTCCCTACTCCTTGATCATTGAATGTCGTCGTTCTACAAAATTCATGATCTACACATTATACGAGTAAAATAGACCCATATGGAAGTAATAAACTTCAGGTCGAGAATCAAGTTAAAATAGATCCATAGAATCTGTACGTTGAATTCCAAAAGTGAATCCATCATTAGGCCCCTTAAAGAAAAGGGAATACATGCTTGAAACTAAGCATAAACAGTTCCCAATTAGGGCTCAAATTTGTCTCAAAAGCTTAGTAAGTCATGAATTATATTCTAGGTACTTCGTATGAAAAAGGCAGAATTGATGGAGAAAAATAATAGAATATGATCAACAGGGGTAAAATTAACTTTCCTAAACCTCAAAGGATGATTTTTCATAGTTTCCCATGCTTCAAGCTCAAACTACACTCAAAAACTCAAGAACAATAACGGAGAATTAGGCTGAGGACTTATAGGTTAACAACCATAAAATGCTCACTTTAACATTCCCCAGTTAGTCTAAGCTTCAAACCACAATTTTCCCACAAATTTTGAGTAGTCACAACCAATAATGGAGTATTTTTAACATAGAGATGAGCTAAAAGTCAAATGCGGAAAGATATATACTATGTACCAGTAGCCACTTAAGCATCCAAATGACCGCTTAAGAGATAAAGTGCCGCTTAAGCAACCATCGCCAAGCAGGTCAGCCTCTACTTATGTGTATAGCTACAAAAGAGACTACCGCTTAAGTAGTCCCTAAGCTGCTTAAGCGGCTTCACCATTTACTAGGCACCAATAATTTTGGCTAAGTCCTAGCAAACTCCGACTGGGTACTCGAGATTCATTTAGAACCCAGTGCATGTAAATAAACTACGCTACCCTATCAAATTCGACATTTCAAGTTCACTGGAACCATCAAAATTCTCAACATAGGTCATTTCAATAGAATGTGGGTCCCACACCCATAATTTCATGTATATCAAAATCCACCTAATAGATTAAAATGAACCCAGAAGCCTTAGGTCCCAGACCAAGAGTCATTCTAGCCTAAAATCTATGTTCCGGACAAAAAGAACTGTTGAAATCATCATCCGAGACTGTTTATCTGAAGTCTTGGCCAAAGACCAATTTCTCAACTTCAAAAGCTCTAAAATAGAGAAACAGAAAAGCTCTAAAATAGAGAAACAGACTTAAAACCCAAACGAACTATCTAAGAACCCAACCGACGGTCCCAATAAGTCATAAATCACCTTTAACTGCTATGGGAAAGTATAAAACATAGAAAATGCACGAAAACAAGAAAAATGACCTTGAAGGTCATTACATATTAATTGGTACTTAGTAAACTTACTTGAGAAAATCACGACAACACCATGAGTATATCAATAATATTACCTATTTTCTAATTCATAAATTCTATTCTAATATCCGTGTTTCGGCTATGCTTTAATGTTTAGGTACACTACAACAAACTAAATTAAAAGCCTACCAACCACATACACAAAGAAATAAGGAAAAAAATACAAAAAATAAAAAGATAATAAGCACCATAGTTTGTTACCTTTGCAGGAATTATATATATATATATATATATATATATATATATATACACACACACACACACATCAAACTTGAACTCTACACAATTAAGATGTAAACAATTCTATATAGGGTGTTTTTATGATAGTTTACATTTTTTTTAAGAAAGTAGTTTAGTGTACGTGCGTTGCATGAGAGTTTTTCATTAGTAAAAAAGATTGCATATAAGAAGAACAAGTACATTATATCCTAATTGAAGTTGTAAAACATGATATTCATGATTTAAATGGAAAAAAATGATTGTTCTTCTAATTTTAGTATATGTGTTACATTTGTATGTCACGTCAATTAATTATTATTTTTCTTATAAAAATAAAAGAAAACTCTGAAAACTTCATAAACAAAAAGATAATATAAATTAGACAGATGAACAAATAATTTAAGAATATATTGAAAGAGAAAACATGAAACTTATGATGAGAGAAAATCGAGACAAATCAATATCATATAAACTAGACTTGTATTTATGTCGATCCTAAACCCAAACACAAATTATTGCGAACATGTGAAAAGATACTTGATTTGATTCCTCTCCATTTATCTCTTCTCCATTTTTTCCATGCTAGATTAGGGACACATATCATAGTTTAAAATTAATGATTGAGATTTAATTAGTTAAAATAAAGTCTTGACAATGATTAGAATACTTAATTACTTCCATAACTTTCTCTTAAAATATTTTTACAATCCCATAATTTCATATTTATATTATATCTTTCTTAAATATATATTATAAACTTATATTTATTGCCATGGTTAAATTTTTGCTGTGCAATGAAGTACTTTTACTTCTATCCTAGTTTTTTCTTCAAACTATAATATAAGTTAAAAGCTTTATTTTTCTAATTGTGTATCCGAAAGATCAGTCAAGGGGTCTATAAAGGTTAAGCCACACATTTTATTTCATTATCTGAAAAATATTTTTTTGTAAAATTCCTTAATGTTTATTATCATTGATTGGAGTTTTCTTTTAATTTTTTTTCTGTATGTTTATCATTAAGAAATATAGACGGTAAACATAATCAGAAGTAACAAAAAATAGTAAAAACATCAAAAAAATAAAAAATAAAATCGATGCACTTCAAATATCTATTCAAAACAATAAAGAATTTTTTAAAATATATTTAGGAAAGACATAATATAACTATGAAATTATGGGATGGTAAAAATAGTACTTTGTGAGTAAATAATGAAAGTAAGTATTCTAATCGTGGTTTGGACTTTGTTCAACTATTTCAATCTCATCCATTAGTTTCAATCCATGACATATGTCATCATTCCAAATTAGAACTTAAAGGAAATAAAGAGGAGTCGGATCCAAAGTTATCAATGACGTCTTATTCATATATATGATGATCCTAAATCAAAGCATTACTCAATTTAAATTTTGAAAAAATGAAAAAAAAATAATAGAAAGAATAATGCCTTTGGTAAATTGGATTTCAATATATGTCAATGACACAAATTTGCCGATCATTTTTTAGACCCCAAAATTTTAACGATTTTATTTTGATACCTCCTTCGCATTTTATTGCAATTTCTTAGTTGGATAATGATAAGAAATGGTAACAGGATTATTAGGAAGTATTTTGGAATTTTTGAAATGCATTTTTGGACATTTTGGAATCCCAGAACAGTAAGGGTACGCGTTTAGAGTATGCCCCGGAAGTATGGCATACCCTTACATGAAAACCAGTGTCCTGGCATGATAAGGACGTGACATGCTAGCTGATTTCCATGATAAAGGCATGCCACACCCTTGGTGTGGCACGATAAGGGGGTGCTACGCCCAAGGGTGCAAAAATTCTAGATTTCATTTTTTCTTAAATTTCTTCGAGGGAGTTTTGGTCTTTTACCTCCTAAATGACTCCCCAATCATAATAAACATGATTCGCATCTTCATAACTCAGAATACATGATCCGTCTCCTCTGAACAATAAGTAAGGGTTCTTCTCTAAAAATTCATGCTATCAAGTTCCAATTCAAGATCCTCTCAAGAACATGTACCATACTTGTGCCCAAAAGTTTGATTTCTATTTAAATTTAAAGAATTGAATTACTAGGGTTCATATCCACTTTTCTTATTCTTTAAATTATGATGTTTTCTCATGAATTAAACCTTATTTAGTACAAAATTTCATATTTACTTATATTTTTTTCATGAAAGTGATCTTGAGTATTGATTTTGATATTTTGGTATAAAGTTTTCATGAGATGATAAATGATTTCAATTTTGAGCATAAGTTACCGAATTTACAAGAGATTGAAGCTTACAAGTTCAAGTTATAATGCATTTAAGCATGATTAACGTTCAATTTTGATCTTATGATCTTATATAAGACATGAAATTCACGTGTTTCTTTATACGTATGATTTAAGTAAGAGAAGCGTAGTTGATTTTAAATTTTATAAAGCCATATGCTATTTTAAGGTAGAGTTCTTAAATATGAGCATACAAGTATATATTTTGAGTGTAGTATTTAGCACCGAGAAGGAAATATGGATTTACCACATCCTGCTTTTTAGAAACTATATGCCATTGTAGTTTAAGGGGCTGCTCCAGAGAGTGTCTCCTCACCCCAAGGGTCTAAGTTTAGTGGTTACTCTAATTTAAGATTCTATTTCGATGGAAAGTGTAATACCCTGAAGTTTCCTAACTAATTTCATCCCAAGAATGTCAAGTATTAGCTTCTAAATTGAATGATGTTTATTCCATGGGGAATTTTTAAGATTTTTAATTTTGTTGTGCGTAAAATTCAATAAGCTTTCCATCGATATCAAATTATCCTAAATCCTACAATCAGGTAAGAAGTTATGGCGATTTAAATTTTCAGTCGTAAAACACCTTCATCTCAGTCAGTTGTGCATCGCGCCATAAGCTAAAATGACATTTGTCAATTTCCAGTAAGACTACGAGATTTCACCACATCATGGAGGGCTCCCAAATCTCAATTGTCAAAATCGAGTGAAGCTTCATGATGACCCCGCATCGTCTCGTCGTCCAATTTCCCAGTTGTTGAATTCCAGTGACACGGCGCGATAGCGCCACGTCTCACCAGGGGTTCAGGTCGGAAAATTTTTAACAAAATTTAAAAGATGTGTCCAGGGTTAAATGGGTCTTCATCTATGATTTAAGTTCAACCTTAAACACACAATTTAACCCTACATGACCTAAGGATATCATTATTCACTCTATTTTTCCTCAATTTCTTCATACACTCTAAAAGCCAAGAAACCCTAATCTTAAAAATTCAAGGGAAAGGATCAAGAATCTCTCCAAGGATCTTTATGGAGTTACATTCTAAGGTATTTCATGTGTTGATTAATGGATCTCTTTCACCCATAAAGCTCAAGAATCTCTTTTCAAAATCCAAGATTTGTATATTTACGAATGTTCATGATTTGATTGAATTGAAAATTGGTGTTCATGTTGTTGTTTGGTTTCGTTCCATGTTATAGACTATTAATTACAAGAATTGATTCTAATATATGATGAATTAAGCGATATTCATGATAAATACTACAATTTACAAGTTGATTGATGTATTCATGATTATCAAATGTGTTGAGGATTGTATAACCAAAGCATGCTCCCCATATGTTTGATGAAATGTCTTAGTCAATGTATTATGGATATATGTGCAACCATTTTTGTGCTTTATAATTCATGCCATGAATTAGTTTTAAGCTACCGAGTCCTGGGGGTACTTGTAGATGACAATTTAGCTGTGTCTAGAGCCAGTGTCATATTTTCATGATACTCTCAGTCAAGACATGATCCCTAAAACTCAGTTAAACATGTGACTCAAGAAAACTCAATGTATTCAGTATCAGCCTAGTAATCTCAGAAATACCAATAAATCTCAGTCATCCAGTAATCTCAAGAATTCCAATAAATCTCAATAATCCAATAGTCTCAGAAATCTCAGACAGTTATCAGATCTCAATAGCATTCCATTAGTCCACGGAATTTAATGAACTCAGTCTAGTACAGTTCAGTTAATCATGTTCAGTGTCTATTCAGATAGGACTAGGAATTAGCACCGAGTGAACCCAAGGATGGGAACACACACCATCAGATGAGGGTGTGATTCTTAGAAGTCATCCTTGCATTCCAGAATTATGTAGCCACCATAGATTGAGACATAAACACTGTCAGTTAATGATTGATGAGGTGGATAAATACTATCAGATGAGGGTTCCACCTTTCTCTTTTAGGGACACTATCAGATGATGGTCATTCATAGACTGTCCTTATTGGTGGTGCGGTATTGACACCCTTCTAATTAGAGCTACAGATTGGACCCCAACTCAGCTATAATGCCTTATTTGGGGTATGTCAGTTAAATGACTACTTCCCACTGTCTCAATCTTAGTCTCAGTAATAGAACTCAGATAGTTCCATAGCATTCAGGACTATCCACTACTGTCAACTCAGAATAGTACAAAACTTAGCTAGTTCCATCAGAACCTAGACTGTCAGATACAATCGCTCAGTATCAGTTATTTCATTTATATAGTTATCAGTATCTCATGCTATCAGTACTCAAGTTCAGTAATCATGTTATCATGAACTCAGTTACAGTTATTATGTATTCATACATACATTCTCATGTTTATGTTATATAGTCAGTTAGTTTAGTTCATGCATATGTACCCTTTGCTTTCAGCCTACCTCGCATTGATACCAGTATATTCAATAGTACTAAAATATTTATGCTATAGTATTTTATACCATAGGTTCAGAAGCATGAGTTTTGGAGTATCAGTAGCCACCAGATTTAGTAGTGAGTCCTCATCATTTGAGGATGACATTATTAGTTATTTCACTATTTCAGTTAGCTTTCAGTAGATAAAGTTAGTTGGGGACATGTTCTATTAACTCCTTATTCAGATAATTAGAGGGTTTTTAGACTACCATGTTTATATAGTTTATTTAAGTTGTTTTGGTATTTCATACCCCATCCAGATGTTATGTTTTATTAGTTATGTTACAGTTTTGAACCTTATGGCCTTTCAACCTTTATTTTTGCATTATACAGTATATTTTGCAGTGTTCAGGTACAGATATCCATCATGGGTTAGTTTGTGATTCTTTGGGGTCATAAGCACTGTGTAGCATTCCGGGTAGTAGATTTGGGGCTTTACAAGCTTGTTATCAGAGCCTAAGGTTCAATAGAGTCTTAGGAAGTTGGAAAGCTGCATCTAGTAGAGTCTTATTTATGGGTGTGTTGCGCGCCATATTTATGTTCAGAAGGCTAAAAGATACTTTAGGAACAGTTTTCCTTCTTTCAGTATTCACGTCGTGCCAGTGAGCATAGTCTCCAGTAAATCTCTTAGTCTGGTCTAATCTTTTTCCCCCTTTCTTCTATAGAACATGCCTCCAAAAAGAAGAAACGAGAATCAGCCAACCCCTCAACCCAAAGATCCTTTGGGCGAATATGTTTCTCATGCAGAGTTTAGAGACACATTCACTACACTTGCTCAGTCAGTTACTGCTCAGAATAATGACCACCTATCATTCTAGTCAACCCAGTGTCTAATTAAGCTACAGCTAGGATTCAGGACTTCACTCGAATGAATTCTCCATCCCTTTTTAGGTCTAAGTCAGAGAAGGACCCTCAAGAATTCATTGATCAGGTTCAGAAGGTTACAAATATCAATGGGTTTACTTTGAGTTAGAGTGCTGAGCTAGCTGCATATCAGTTGCAGGATATTGCTCACACTTGGTACAAATAGTGGAAGTTAGAGAGGTCAGTTGATGCAGGACCTATTGAGTGGGAGGAGTTTGTCACTGTATTCTTAGATAGATTCTTTCCCTAAGATCTGAGAGAGGCCAAGGTGTTAGAATTTATCAACCTTAGGCAGGGAAACATGACGGTGAAAGAGTATTCTCTTAAATTTACTCAATTAGTCAGATATACCCCTCATGTGGTTGCAGATAGAAAAGCCAAGATAAGTAAGTCTATTTCAGGGGTAAATGATAGTGTGGTCAATGAGTGCAGGTCTATGATGTTGAATAGTGACATAACTTTATCCAGGCTTATGATCCATGCTCAAAGATAGAAGAGCGAAAGATTAAGATGAGGGAGAAGTAGAATAAGAGAGCAAGGAAAGGTAGTTTTAACTTTGCTCAGCCCAAATCAAAAGGAGGGAATTATTCTCAATTCCATCCTAATTCATCCATTCCAGCTCCTTTCTCATCCAGTGCTCCAGTTCCTAAGTTCAGGAAAGGTACCAGGGATAGAGTGCAAGGATCTACGTCTCAGAGCAGTATTAGCAGTGCTCGCACCTATATTCTCTTCTAAACTTATGAAAAGAACCATCAGGGTATTGTAGAGCTGACAGTGGTATTTGTTTCGGATGTGGCAAGCTAGGACATAGAGTCAGAGACTATCCTCAGCCAGGTCTACAGGTTCAACAAAACCGTTCCTCAGCTTAGTTTGATTGTCCTAATCAGTAAGGTGCCACCTCCAGTGCTACTAGTGGGCAGCGCCCAAATCTGCTTTGTGCTCTCCAGTCCAGCCAAAATTAGGAAAATTCTCCTAATGTAGTTATTGGTACGTTACAGATCTTTTATGTGCATGTTTACGCATTGCTAGATCCAGGAGATTCATTGTCTTTTGTTACTCCTTACATAGCAGGTGATTTTAGAGTTAGTCCCAAAATTCTAGAAAACCACTTTTTAGTCTCTACCCCAGTAGGTAAAACTATCATAGCTCGGTGGGTATACAGGAACTGCCCGATTATGATATTTTAGAAAGTCACTTCAGCAGACTTAGACAAATTAGAGATGATTGATTTGATGTCATTTTCGACATGGATTGGTTTCATTCCTGCTATGACACGGTCGACTGCAGAAATAGAATAGTCCAGTTCTAGTTTCTGAATGAACCTATCCTAGAGTGGAGGGGTAGTAGTTCAACATTCATAGGTCAGCTTGTTTCCTACCTTTGGGCATGAAAAATGATATCTAAGGGGTGTGTATATCATCTTGTTCATGTTAAAGACTCCAGCTCTGAAATGCCCAGTCTTGAATCAGTCCCAGTAGTGAATGAATATTCAGATATCTTTCCCGACGATCTTCCAGGAATTCCTCCCAAAAGGGAAATAGACTTCAACATTGATCTTCTTTTAGATACTCAGCCTATATCTATTCTTCCATATAGAATGGCACCATTAGAACTCAAAGAACTGAAAGAGCAGTTAAATAATCTTTCAGATAAGGGGTTCATCAGGCCCAGTGTCTCTGTGGGGTACACCAGTTTTATTCGTACGCAAGAAAGATAGTTCTCTCAGAATATGTATTGATTACCATAAGCTTAATAAAGTTACTGTCAAGAACAAGTATCCCCTTCCTAGAATCGATGACTTTTTTGACCAACTTTAGGGTGCCAACTATTTCCCTAAGATAGACCTCAGATCCAGCTATCATCAGCTCAGAGTCAGAGAATGTGACATTCTGAAGACAACCTTTTGTACTCGAAATGGTCACTTTGAGTTTCTGGTTATGTCCTTTGTTCTTACTAATGCCCCATCCGCTTTCATAAACTTAATGAATCGGGTGTTCAAGTAGTACTTGGACATGTTTGTCATAGTCTTCATAGATGATATTCTGGTCTATTCTCTTAGTAAGCATGATCATGCAGACCATCTCAGAATTGCACTTTAGACTCTCAGATCCCATCAGTTGTTCGCGAAATTTAGTAAGTGCAAATTTTGGATAAGTTCAGTAGCATTCCTTGGTCATATCATTTCTGGTAATGGAATTAGGGTTGATCCTCAAAAGACTAAATCCATAAGAAATTTTCCTTACCGTATCTCTCTATCAGATATCATGAGTTTCTTGGGTTTGGCTGGCTATTACAGATAATTTATTGAGGTATTCTTTTCTATTGCATCCCCTATGTCTAGATTGACTCAGAAAAAAGTCATGTTTCAATGGTCAAACCCTTGTGAGAAGAGTTTTCAGGAGTTGAAGACTCGACTCACCTCAGCTTCAGTTTTGGATCTTTCGGATCGTTCAGATGGTTTCATAGTGTATTGTGATGTATCCAGAGTAGGTTTGGGTTATGTCCTCATGTAGAATGCTAAGGTCATAGCCTACTCCTCCAGACAGCTTAAACCCCATAAGAAAAAAATTATCCTACTCATTATCTTGAGTTAGTAGTCATAGTATTTGCCTTAAAGATTTAGAGGCACTATCTATACGGAGTTCATGTAGATGTGTTCATAGGTCATAAGATCCTTCAGTATGTATTTTCTCAGAAAGATGTCAATCTTTGTCAGAGAAGGTGGTTAAATCTCTTGAAAGATTATGACATAATTGTCTTTTATCATCCGAGCAAGGCCAATGTAGTGGCCGACACCCTTAGCAGACTTTTTATAGGTAATACTGCTCATGTTGAGGACATTAAGAAGAATTTAGCTTAGTAAGTCCATCAGCTTGCTAGACTAGGCATTCACTAAGTCAATACAAAAAAGAATGATATCTGGGTTTAGAGTAGTTCAGAATCAACTCTAGTTTCCGATGTGAAAGAAAAGCAAGATAGAGATCCCAATCTAGTCAAGTTGAAAGAGTCAGTCAAGAATTAGAAAATAGAGGTTTTCTCCCTAGAGGGAGATAGTGTTCCACGCTTTTAGGGTTGTCTATGTTTTCTAGGTATAGACGACTTAAGGCAGCAGATTCTTGCAGAAGCGCATGGTGCACGCTACTCTATTCATCCAGGGGCAGCCAAGATATACCACAACTTGTGGGAGATCTATTGGTAGAGTGGCATGAAGAAAGATGTTACAGAGTTTGTGGCTAAGTGCTCTTCATATTAGTAGATTAAGATAGAGCATCAGAAGCGTAGTGGGTCCATGCAGGAGTTCAGTATTCCTACTTAGAAGTGGGAAGAAATGAACATGGACTCCGTGATGGGTTTTCCTCGTACTCATCATCAGCATAATTCAGTTTGGGTCATTGTAGATAGAATGACCAAATCAGCTCATTTTCTTCCAGTCCATACCTCTTATTTAGCCGAGGATTATGCCAAACTCTTAATTAGAGAGTTGGTCAGATTACATGATATTTTATTATTTATTATCTCAGACAGAGGTACCTAGTTCACCTCTCATTTTTGGAAAGCATTCCAAAAGGGTCTTGGTACCCAAGTTCATCTCAGTACAACCTTTTATCCTCAGAAAGATGGTCAAGCAGAAAGGACCATTCAAACCCTAGAAGATATGCTAAGGGATAGGCAATTTATTTCAAGGGTAGTTGGTATGACCACTTGCCTTTGATTGAGTTTGCATACAATAATAGCTATTATTCCAGTATTAAAATAGCTCCGTTTGAAGCTCTCTAAGGTAGGAGATGCAGATCTCCAGTCGGTTGGTTCGAAGTTAGTGAGGCTTCAGTCATAGGGCCTGACTTAGTATTTGATGCCTTAGAGAAAGTTCAATTTATCAGAGAAAGACTTTGGGTTGCTCAGAGCTGACAGAAGTCTTATGCAAATGAGCGTAGAAAGGACATTGAGATCAAGGTAGGTGACAGTGTCTATTTAAAGATCTCTCCTATTAAGGGAGTGAAGAAGTTTTGAAAGAAGGGAAAGCTCAGTCCTCGATATGTCGATCCCTTCAAAATTCTTAGTCGCTTCGGTAAGGCAGCTTATGAGCTCAAATTACCTTCAAATCTAGCCTCAGTTAATCTAGTCTACCATGTCTCTTTGCTCAAGAAGTGCATAGGTGACCCAACCCAGTAGTTGTAGTCCTTTTTTAGAGCATAGATGTTTAGAACAACCTCTCTGATGAAGAGATTCTAGTCAAAATTCTTGACTAACAGACTCACAGATTGAGGAACAAAGAAGTCCCTCTAGTCAAAATTCTTTGGCGAAATCAGTCCATTGAGGGAGCTACTTGGGAAGCAGAAGCAGATATGCGTACCAAGTATCCTCACCTTTTCCCTGCTAACTTAGATTAAGCTCAAGGTAGCAGTTCTCCTTAAGCCTTTCAGTTTTTATGTCCAGATTTCAGTTAAAAACTTGGTATCAATTTCATGTTCAGAATACTATTATAAACTTGGTACGAAGTACCATTGCATATTCAATCATATGTTAATACATCAGATTAGTTATGTGTTCATGCATCAGACATGCATTCTCCTAGTGGAAAACTCAGTTATTAGAAATCTCAGTCGTGTGTTCATGAGTCAGTTAAGTCATGAAATTATGCATCAAATATGCATGCTCAGTATAAATCTCAAAAATGTCTGTCATGTTTCAGTTGTTCATGATCAGTATATAGTTTAGCTTATCATTTCTCCCATCTCAGTTAGTCATATTCGAGGATGAATGTTCCCAAGGGGGAGATATTACAATAACCCAAAGTTTCCTAACTAATATTGTCCCAAGAATGTCAAGTATTATCTTCTAAATTGAATAAGGTTTATTCCATGGGAAATTTTCAAGATTTTCACTTTTGTTGTGTGTAAAATTCAATAATCTTTCCACTGATATCAAATTCAACTAAATCCGGCAATCGGATAAGAAGTTATGATAATTTAAAGTTTCAGTCATAAAACACTGTCATCTCAGTCAGTGGCGCATAGTGCCATAAGACAAAATGACATTTGTTAATTTCAAGTAAGACTCCATAATTTCACCACTTTACGGAGGGCTCCCAAATCCCTGTTGTCAAAATCCAGTGAAGCTTCGCAATGACCCCACGTCGTGCCGTCATCTAATTTTCCAATTGTCGAATTCCAGTGACACGACGCGATAGCGCCGCGTCGCGCCAGGGGTCCAGGTTGGGAATTTTTCACAAAATTTTAAAAACGCATCCAGAGTTAAATGGGTCTTTTCCCATGATTTTAGTTCAGCCTTAAACACAAAATTTAACCCTACATAACCTAAGGATATCATTATTCACTTTATTTTTCCCCAATTTCTTCATACACTCTCAAAGCCAAGAAACCCTAAACTTAAAAATTCAAGGGAAATGATCAAGAATCTCTCCAAGGATCTTTATGGAGTTACATTCTAAGGTATGTCATGTGTTGATTTATGGGTCTCTTTTACCCATGAAGATCAAGAATCTCTTTCCAAAATCTAAGATTTGTATATTTATGAATGTTCATGATTTGATTGAATTGAAAATTGGTATTCATGTTGTTTGGTTTTGTTCCATGTTATAGACTATTAATTACAAGAATTGATTCTAATATGTGATGAATTATGCGATATGCATGGTAAACCCTACAATTTGCAAGTTGATTGATGTATTCATGATTTTTAGATGTGTTGAGGATTGTATAACCAAAGCACGCTCCCCATATGTTTGATGAAATATTTTAGTCAATGGATTATGGTTATATATATAGCTATTGTTGTGCTTTAGAATTCATGCCATGAATTAATTTTATGCTATCGAGTCCTGGAGGTACTTGTAGCTAATAATTTAGTTGTGTGCCTAGAGCCAATGTCATATTTTCATGATACTCTCAGTCAAGCCATGATCCCTAAAACTCAGTTAGTCATGTGACTCAGGAAAACTCAGTGAATTTAGTATCAGTCCAGTAATCTCAGAATTTTAATAAACTCAGTAATCTAATAATCTCAGAAATTCTGGTAAATCTTAGTAATCTAGTTATCTCAGAAATCTCAGATAGTTATTAGATCTCAATAGTATTCCATCAGTCTATGGAATTTAATGAACTTAGTCTAGTCAGTTCAGTTAATCATGTTCAGTGTCTATTCATAAAGGAGTAGGAATTAGCATCGAGTGAACCCAATGATGGGAACACACACTGTCAGATGAGGGTTTGATTCTTAGAAGTCATCTTTCCGTTCCAAAACTATATAGCTGCCATAGGTTGAGACATCAACACTGTTATATGAGGGTTGATGAGGTGGATAAGAACTGTCAGATAAGCGTCCTACCATTCTCTTTTGGGGATACTGTCAGATGAGGGTCACTCATAGCTTGTCCTTACCGGTGGTGCAGTATTGACACTCTTCCAATAAGGGATACAAATTGAACCCCAACTCAGCTATAGTGCCTTATTTAGGTTATGTCAGTTAGATGACTACTTCCTACAATCTCAGTCTCAATCTTAGTAATAGAACTCAAATAGTTCTATAATATTTAGGACTATCAGATATAGTCAACTTAGACCAGTATGGAACTCATCTAGTTCCATCAGAACCTAGACTGTCAGATACAGTCGCTCAGTATCAATTATTTTAGTTATAAAATTATCAGTATCTCATGCTATCAGTACTCAGGTTCATTAATCATCTTATCACGAACTCAGTTACAGTTATTATGCATTCATACATGTATTCTCATATTCATGTTATATAGTCAGTTAGTTTAGTTCATGCATATGTACTCTTTGCATTCAGCCTACCTCTTATGCATACCAGTATATTCAATCATACTAATGCATTTGCGCTATGGTGTTTTATACCATAGGTTCAGAAGCACAAGCTTCAGAGCATCAGTATCCGCCAGATTTAGCAGTGAGTCCTCATCATTTGAGGATGACATTATTAGTTATTTCATTATTTCAGTTAGATTTTAGTAGATGGAGTTAGTTGGGGACATGTCCCATCAACTCCTTATTCAGACAGTAAGAGGCTTTTTAGACTACCATATTCAGATAGGTTATTTTAGTTGTTTTGGGTATTTCATACCCCATCCAAATATTATGTTTTATCATTTATGTTATAGTTTTGAACCTTATGGACTTTCAACCTTTATTTCAACATTGTACAGTATAGTTTTGTAGTGTTTAGGTACAAATATCAGTCATGAGTTAGCTTATGGTCCTTCGGGGTTATGAGCACTGTGTAGCATTCTGGGTACCAAATTTCGGGCATTACAGAGAGTGTAGAACAACTATCATCAATGAGGGTAAGACATTGGACTCTATGCTAGCTCACATGATTTATGTTGGTTATAAGAATCTCCTATAAGAAAAGAAAAAAAGATCTTAGAAACTAGGTGTAATGACTCACAACCTTATTCAAATGGTGTTTTATGATTTATGCTTTATAAGATTTCAAATTTCAAATTTATTCATGATCATGTTAACTCTATTTACACTTAGAATGCATGTTTTACAAGTATGTTTATCTTCAATATTACTTATTTTATTCACCCTCATATACTCAGTAGATTTCAGAAGTGCTGACTATATTTATGTCTGTATGGTTACATTGTTTCATAATATAGGTTTTTTGTTCGTCCCAAGTAGAACGTCCAGCCATGAGCACTCGTTCCTATATCCAACTTGCTAGTGAGTCCCCATAGTTCGAGGGCCAAACTTATATTGATTTCAAATGCTTTCTATTACTAGTTCAGAAGTTATGCTTTCTGTTTAGGTCGGCTGGGGTCTGTCTTAGTGTCTCTTCAGTTTTAGTTAGAGGGTTGACAAGACTAATCAGAAATTTTAGATTCTCCTAGTTTTGAATGATTTAAAGTTTCAATGTTCGATGGATATTGTTCATCCATTTGAACCTAGTTTATAATTTCTCAATTTCTGCACATATTTTTACTTTATTATAGTTCATAGCTAAATAGATATCATGGTTTAGCTTTGGGGATACTTGTTGTCCTAAGCATTGTGTTACTTTCCAGGGGTATCTTTGGCTCATTACAAACTTAGTATCAGAGCATAATAATAAAGGAGTCCTAGGGAGTCTGACAAGCTACATTATGTAGAGTTTTGATATGGATTTAAAGTATGCCACACTTATGAGCGAGGGGCTACAAAATGTATTAGAAACCATCCCTTCTTTTATGATCTCTTTCGTTCTCTGAGGTTGTCTCTATCTTCTCCATCTTGTGCTTTCACATGATAGAGAATGCCTCATCGCAGAGCTTACACCCTTTAGAAATAGGGACTAGCCAACACCACCACCACCTGTAGACCCTCTGAATGAGAATGTCTCTCATGCTGAGTTCCAAGATGCTTTCCAAGTGTTATCTCAGGCCATGAATGCAAATGCTAAGGGTAATCAGCCAACAACAGTCTCACTTCTACAAAATAGTAACTTAGCTGATACAAGAATAATCATAGATATGGACTTAGGGAAGTACGTGATTGGACCTAAGACTTGGTGTGTGAAATTGAAGTGTAAAAGATGGCCAAAACACACCAAAATCAGTCCACTTTTTACACTTGATGGGCGTCTCAACCTTGAGGGGTATTATGGACATTTTGTCTTCCATTTTGTAATAGCTATATAAGGAACATGTTAGGGTTTCTTTAGTTAGTTTTTCTGATGATATTTGTAAGTCTTGTATGACTTGAAACACAAAGTCCTCTCTCCCTTAAGAGGAAAAACCAAAACTAGGTTTCAACTTGAGTGTGGAATCACTCGTGTTGGATTCATGGCTTGATAGATTGGTGTGTAGAGGAGGTAAAGTCCCTCTTATGTCAACGTAGGAGTTTAGTGTTTGTTGTGTGTAGTATTAAGGGTCCAAGAGTCGACCAAATTCTTAAATTCTTAAGATTATACCCTCACTTGTCTAACTATCTATCCCTTTTGTTCATTGTAATTGTGTAGTTCATGTTCTTGTAATCTTAAACTTTTAATGTTGTTGTTCTCATCTTGTTGTTCTTCATCTTTTTATGAGAATATAGTTTTGGTATTGGCTATTTGATTTGTTAAACATCCTTGTTTATATAGTTTGTTGGTTGTTCTTAAAATTGAGGGCTCTCAGTTTTGTAGCGTGTTTTGTGGACTATTTGGGGCATTTTTGGTGCCATCCAAGTTTTTATCTTATCATTAGCTGTAGATGGAGTTTGGGATTTTTGGAGAATGAATCCACATGATTTCTTTGGTTCAAAGATGAATGAGGATCCTCAGTTTTTCATTGATGAGGTGAAGAAAATTACTCAGATTATACTTGTTACTGAACAGAAAAGTGTGGAATTGGCTTTTTATCAATTGAAGATGTTTCTTATGTCTGGGTTACTTTGTGGAAGGAAGGTAGAGGTAAGAATGCATCTCCTATGTGTTGGGATGTATTTTAAATGACTTTATTGGACATGTTCTTTTCTCGTGAGTTGAGGGAGGCTAAGGTAGAAAATTTTATGAACCTGAGGCAGGGCTCTATGTCAGTGAAGGAATATTGCCCCAAGTTCACTCAACAAACTAAGTATGCCCCACAGTTGTTGCTGGATTCCAAAGCTCATATGAGTGAGTTTGTCTCTAGAGTATATGACTTGGTAGTCAATGAGTGTAGGACTTCTATATGGATCGGGGATATGGATATTACTCGATTAATGAATCATGCTTAGCAGTTTAAGGTTGAGAAACTAAAGAAAAGATAGAGGGAAAACAAGAGGTCTAGGACCAAACAGTTTGAGTACAGTTAATAAAAGTTAGGAGGGCAAAATCATTCTTAGTTTCAGAGCTATTCATCAGAACCTGCAGAAGGTAAATCATTCTCAATTTTAGAGAAATTTATTAGCATCTACACTGTCCTCATCTAGTGTTCCCATACCATAACTAAGTAGGAGCAGTGGGTTAGGCTACCTACTTTTAGATATTAAGGCAGCATGTTTGGAGGTCGTGTTTTTCCTTCCAGCAAAAGATTGGTAGAAATAATTCAGGAGGAGTTCTTGATGGGTAGATATGGTTGTGGTAAGACATGCCACAAGATAAAGGAATGCTTTTTGCTGAGCAAGGAAGTAGAGATGTCCGTCCAAAGGCTCAGTCCACAACCTCAGCAGCTGAGTCAGGTCGCTTAGCCCTATAGTATGGCAAAACATCTAGTATCGGTGGTGGTCAATGTCAGGACCAGTTCTATGTTATATCATCCCATGTAAAGTATAATATCTCCCCAAATGTAGTCACTGGTATGCTTCATGTTTTTCACTTTGATGTTTATGTATTATTAGATTAATGGTCAGCCATCTCTTTTATTACCTTGCTTGTTGGTATAAAATTTTCTATTAGTCCCAAGAATCTCTCCAGACCTTTCTCATTTTCAACTCTAGTTAGTGAGTCAGTTGTTGCTAGATAAGTGTACAAAAGTATCTAATTATAATCCTTCATAGGGTCACTTTAGATAATTTAATAGAGCTAGAGATGATAGATTTTGATGTCATTCTTTGCATGGATTGGTTTGTCAATTGTCACACCAGAATCGTGAAGTTTCATTTCCCTAATGAGTCAGTCCTTGAGTGGGAGGGTAGTTCAGTATCTCTCAAGGGTTAATTCATCTATTATCTTAAAGCCAAGAAGTTAATCTCACAAGGATGTATATACCACATAGTGTTGGTTAGAGATACTGAATCTTAAACCCTACCTATTCAGTCAGTTCATGTACTCAGCAATTTTCCCCAAGTCTTCCCAGAAAATCTATCTAGAGTACCTTCCGATAGAGAAATATAGTTTAGGATTGATCTTCTTATAGATACCCAACCTATCTCCATTACCCCCTACTGAATGTCCCCAATTAAGCTTAAAGAGTTGTAGGAGAAGCTTAAGGACCTCTTAGATAAGGGGTTCACCAAACCTATTATTTCTACATTGGGTGCCCTAGTCTTATTTGTATGCAAAAAAAATGGTACTCTTAGAATGTGTATAGTTTAGTAATAGTTAAAGAAGGATACCATCAAGAACATGTCCCTAAATTGATGAATTATTTGACCAGATTCATGGTGATCATTCATTTTTGAACATTGATCTTAGGTTGGGATATCATTAGTTGAAGGTCCAAGAATGTGACATTTTGAAGACTGCTTTCATGATGATATGGTCACTTTAAGTTTATGGTTATGTCTTTTAGATTAAAATATGCTCTATCAGCCTTTATGGATCTAATGAACAGGGCCTTCAAATAGTATTTGGACATGTTTGTCATTGTCTTCATAGATGACATATACTCTTGGAGTGAGAAAGAGTATGCACACCATTTGAGAATAGTTTTGCAGACCCATTGGGTTAGGTTATGTTTTAATGCAAAATGGAAATGTAGTAAATTATTCTTCCATACAACTTAAGGACTATGAGAAGAATTATCCAAATCATGATTTAGAGTTAGTAGCAATTGTGTTTGCCTTGAAAATTTGGAGATACTAATTTTATGGTGTGCATGTTGATGTTTTCACTGATCATAAGAAACTTAAATATGTATTTATGTAGAAGAAGTTGAATCTTCATCAGAGAAGATGTTTGGAGTTGCTAAAATATTATGAAATGAATGTGCTAGACCATTTGGGTAAAGTAAATATGGTGGTTGACGTGTTGAGCTGGTTGCCTATAGTTAGTGTGGCCCATGTGAAAAAAGAGAAGAAAGAATTGGCCAAGGAGGTGCATAGATTAGCCCGACCGAAAGTATGTTTTCTTGACATAAATGATGGTGATGTAGTGGTTTAGAATGGCTCAGAGTCATCCTTAGTGGTGAAAGTGAAAAAGAAATAATGAAATGGTACTATCAGGGTCGATTATGTGTTTCTAATGTTGATGGTTTAAGAGAATGGATATGAGAAAAAGCTACAAAATCTAAGCATTTGATTCACCTGGGTGCTACCAAAATATACCGCAACCTGCGAGAAGTTTATTGTTGGAATGTTTTGAAGAGGGACGTCGAAGAGTTTGTGACTACATGTTCCAATTGTCAGTAAATGAAGGTTGAGCATCAAAGTCTAGGAGGTATTCTTCAGGATATTGGCGTCCCTTCTTGGAAGTGGGAGGTCATTAATATGGATTTCATTATGGGACTTACTCATACTAGACATTAGCATGATTTGATATGGGTCATCATGGATCAAATGACTAAGTCATCACACTTCTTACCAGTTAATACCTCAGATACAATAGAAGATTATGCTAAGTTATATGTTAACAAGTTAGTAAGGTTCCATGGGATTACCTTTTCTATCATTAGTAAGGTTCCATGGGATTACCTTTTCTATCATTTCAGATTGAGGTACTCAGTTTACTTCATAGTTTTGGAAGTCATTTCAGAAAGGCCTTGGTACAAAGGTGAAACTTAGTACTACTTTTCTTCTACAGACAAATGCTCAAGCTAAGCGTACTATTTAAACTTTGGAAGATATGTTGAGAGCATGTGTAATGGACTTTAAAGGAAATTTGGATGATCATCTAAAATTAATTGAGTTTTCCTATAACAACATTTACCATGCTAGTATTCGAATGGCCTCATTCAAAGCCTTGTATGGGCGTAGGTGTAGATCACTCATAGGTTGGTTTGACGTTGGTGAGGCAGCATTGGTTGGGCTAGATTCCATTCTCAAAGTTATGGAAAAGGTTTAATTGATTCGTGAGAGGTTGAAAACCGCTTAAAGTTGTCAAAAATCATATGCAGATGTGAGACAGAGGGAACTAAAGTTTGAGGTGGGTAATTGGGTGTTCGTTAAGGTGTCACCCATAAAAGGAGTGAGAAGGTTTGGAAGAAAAGGAAAGCTTAGTCCCTGATATATTGGTCCTTATATAATTGTGAAGCATGTTGGGGATGTTGCTTATGAATTAGATCTTCCATCAGAATTAGTCATCCATCCAGTTTTTTCATGTGTCAATGCTAAAGAAGTGCATTGGGGACCCATCCTTAGTAGTCCCTATAGAAAACATTGGAGTGAAAGATAGCCTGTCCTATGAGGATATCCCAGTTGAAATTCTTGATCGGTAAGTTTGAAGGGTAAGAAATAAGAAGTCACTTCAGTGAAAGTTCATTGGAGAAATCAGTTAGTTGAGAGAGAAACTTCGGAGGCAGAAACAGACATGATGGACAGGTATCCTTATTTATTTACGTCTAGCACAGAGTTAGTTTGAGGTAAGAAATCCCTTATAGTCCTTTTTATTAACCAATATCTTTCTCTTGTCCTATGAAGTTCATGTCTAATAAATTCTTTCAGTCGTATGTTCACGTTTGAGTGAGAAATTTCAAGTTTAGAGCAAGATACACTTTATATCTCAACCTAACAAACCCTTCAGATAATTCTTTTCCTATCTCAACCTTCATTCGAGGATGAATGGTCTAAGATGGAGATAATGTTAGACCCCAAAACTTTGGCGATTTTATTTTGATACCTCCATCACATTTTATTGAAATTTCTGAGTTGGATAATGATAAAGAATGTTAATGGGACTATTAGGAAATGTTTTGGAATTTTTGGAATGTGTTTCGAGATGTCTTAGAACCCTAAAATAGTAAGGGTCCACATTTGGAGTGTGCCAAAAAGGTATGGCACACCCTTATAAGCAAACCAGTGGCCTGGCTTGATAAGGGTATGCCATGCTGGTTGGGTTCTGTGATAAGGGTTTACCACACCCAAGGGTGCAAAAATGCCAAATTTCATTTTTTCTAAAATTTCTTCAAGGGTTTTTTGATCTGTTAACTCTTAATTGATTCCCCAATCATAATAAACACGATTCCCACCCTCATAACTCAGAATAGACGATCCATGTCCTCTCCAAATTCGCAAGAACAATAAGTAGGGATTCGTCTCCAAAAATTCAAGCTTTTAAGTTACAATTCAAGCTCTTCTCAAGAAAATTCTTCGATTTCAGTTATGTGGGGTTTGAACAACAATATTCCTCCATCCTTGGGCCCAAAAGTTTTATTTTTATTTAAATTTAAATAATTGAATTTAGGTTTCACACCCACTTTTTATGCTTTAAGACTGATGTTTTCTCATGAATTAAGCCTTATTTAGCCCAAGATTTCATGTTTACTTATGTTTTTATCCATGAAAGTGATCTTGAGTACTGAGTTTGATATTTTAATATGGTATTTTTATGAGATGATAAACAATTTTAATTTTAAGCACAAGTTACCAAATTTACAAGAAGTTCAAGCTTACTAGTTCAAGTTACACGACATTAAAGTACGATTAAGTTCAACTTTGATCTTATGATCTTAGATAAAACATAAAATTCATGAGTTTCTTTAATAGTATGATTTAAGAAGGAGAAGCATAGTTGGATTTCAGTTTTATAAACCCCTATGCTATTTTAAGGTGAATTTCATAAATATGAGCATACTAGTCTATACTTTATGAGTAGTATTTAGCACCGAGAGGGGAATATGGGATTAGCGTATCCTATTTCTTTGAAACAATATGGGGCTCACCAGAGAGTGTTTCCTCATCTCAAGGGGATAAGTTTAGTAATCACTCTAAGTTAAGGTTATATTTCAATGGAAAGGGTAGAACAACTCTCCGCAATGTGAGTAAGACATTGGAATCCATACTAACACATATGGTTTATGTCAGTTATAAGGATCTGCCATAATAAATGTAAAGAAGATTCTCAAAACTTGGTGTTATAACTCACAACCTTATTCAAATATTGTTCTATGATTTATGCTTTATAATATTTTGACTTTCGGTTTTATTCATGATCAAGATGAGTCTATCTACACTTATCATGCAAGTGTTTGTAAGTATGTTCATCTTTAGTTTTACTTATTGCATTCACCCCATATACTCAGTACATTCCGTAAATACTGATCACATATATGTCTGTATGGCTACATTGTTTTATAATGTAGGTTTTGGTGTTCCTCCCTAACAATATAACTAGCCACAATCACCACTTCCTACATCCAGCAGCTGGTGAGTCCTCATAGTTCAAGGGCACAATTTATGTTTATAAATGCTTGCTATTACTAGTTCAGAAGTTATGCTTTCAGTCTGGGTCAGCCGGGATCTGTCCTAGTGGTTCTTTAGTTTAGTGATAGTTCCCAAGCGCACACGTAAGTGTACGTGGTCTACCAAGTAATATAGTGGCCTTCAAGAAAGCCGAGTTATCGATCCCACAGAGACTTGATTTGGCAATTATTTTATTTCAGTTCACAATTCAGATTCAATTGATGCGAGAGTAACCAAAGAGATAGTTTGTAAATTATGAATAAAAATAAAGTAAATATTGCATAAATAACGTGCTTGGAACAATCAATGTATTAAAGCCCGGGGCTAAAGAACTCCGAACAATCACAATATGTTATTGAATTTCAGTCGTTAACTTGCTTATCTTAGTTGTTGATTCGTAGGGTTAATTTCATGATCATGGTTTCCCAACCTCTAATATTTTACCTAATATGGACATTATAACTACATCGTTGAGTGGGGATGAAATAATCCAGTTAAGTTAATTAAAGATATCATCCTACATTTTAATCAAGTAAGGCATTTAAGTACATCCCTGTCCTAGACGCTAAGTGTAATTCTTTATTTTATAAAAGAATAAAAACTCAAACTTTGTTTATTCTCATATTCTATCTCCCTATTGTAACACCCCGATTTGCTGAACCGGAATGCTACACGGTGCTCATGACCCCGAGGGACCACAAGCTAACCCATGACTGATATCTATACCTGTATACTACAAATCTTGATAAAATAATGCGGAATACATAGAACTGTAAGGCCATAAGGTTCAACTGAATAAAACCATGTGGGTAAAAATACCCAAAACAACTCAATCTGAACGTAAATATGAACATAAATCTGAAAGCCTCTAACTGTCTGAATAAGTAGTTGAAGGAACATGTCTCTAACTAACTCCGTAAAACTGAACTGAAGATATAAATAAATGAATCAAATCATATTGTCCTCGAATCAATGAGGACTCACTGTGTCTCTGCGACTGGAATGCTACCGCTACTGCTGGGCTGGAGCTCGTGTCTCAAAACCTATGGTGTAACATGAAAAGAAAGCACCATAGCGCAAATATGTCAGTATAACTGGGTACTGAGTATAAGAGGAAAATAGGCTGAACATAAAGGGTTTCATGCATGAACAACACTGACTGAATAATATGAACGTGGAAGTGCAAACACACATATATAGAAACTGGGACCGTGAATACGTGATAGCATGACCTGTAAGCTAATACATGGTTTACTGATAATTGCTATGATTGGTACTGAATCTGATAACATGTACGACTCTATCTGACAGTCCTATATATACTGAAATCTGAAGAACGCCCTGAGTTCCTTTACTGAGACTGATACTGAAACTACGAGAAGTAGTGTTTAACCGACATGCCCCATTATGCCATTATGGCTAAGCTGAGGTCCAATCTCTGCCGCAACTGGAGGGGTGTTAATACCGTGCCATGGGTAAGGACAACCTTTGAGTGACCTTTATCTGGTGGGTACTCAATGAGAATGGTGGGAACCCTAAACTAATGGGTTAAGCCACCTAATCAACCCTAATTTGACGGGTTAAGATGTCTCAACCTATGCTGGATACGTAATTTTGGAACACAAGGATTGCTACAACGAATCACACCCTGAATTGGCGGGTGAGTTCCCATCCTTGGGTTCACTCGGTGCTAACCTCTACTCCTATCTGGAGGGACTGGACATGAATAACTGACTGTGCATGACTTAATCTTACTGAATTCCGTTGACTAGCAGAATGTTACTGATATTTGACAACTGACTAAGATCATGAGGTCTTCCTGAGTTACATGACTGACTAAAGTCTATGGAATCATAGCTTGAGTTTGTATATCGTGAAACATGACATGGATCTAGTCACACAGGTATAGTTTTCGTGTACAAGTACCCCCAAGACTCGATGGAAGGAAACTAACACACATGGCTGACTTGATCATAAGAGTAGAGTCCATAATTTAAAATATCATAAGTAGGGATCTCATACTAAGCATTGTTATCAATAATGTATTGCATGGAAAGGATTTCATATCACATGGAAGCACTTGCACAATCTTAATATCATGTTCGTTGCATAATCATATGGGCAACACATACCAATAGCATGGAAGTTCATGTGGATTGCATGGTTATCATACATCTTGTTCATAAGTAGGATTTGTAAGTAAACATAGAATAATCTCATAAGAATAGTTCATGAGTATTCCAACAACATTTACGAGGAACATTATCAACATAGAAGTCATTGGAACGTAAGGGCATATCATGAATCCTTCACTTAGTCACAATTTAGCCATATTGCATGCTTTCTAGTTCTTTAGGCATTTTATCAAAAACCTTACATGCACATATTAAGCATAGGTGAAATCATCAAATTATACATCATGAACAACCAATCTTACATGTTTCCAACTCATATGATATCATGAATTCACAAAAACATATAAAGATTCCATCTTGGGAATCACTCAATATCAACAACATGATTATCAACACCCAACAATATAGAAATCATACTTTATAATGAAAAATAGGAAAAACAAATAAGCATCAACATGGGTATGATCGTATCACCACAATCAACCAAGCTTTTGTATTTTAAAGATTGATTCTTGAACTCCACAGACGAAAGGAATCCGCGGATGAACACTACGCATTCCTTAGAAGGAAGATTCTTGATGATTGACGGAGGAATTTCCTTGAAATCGGATCTTCAAGCTTAATTATGCAACTCTAGTTGTTTTTCTCCTTTAGTGCTCTTGGATGATGAGCTTTGAGATGAAAATAGGGTTGTAATATGTTTAGAGGATATATATTTCATAGGGTTAAGTTTAGGGACGTGTTAGGAGTATTTAAAGACTTAATTACCTTTAAAATTACTCAAAATAGAGTGTTTTTGACACCTGGAATTGACTTAGGCGGCGCCTAAGTGATCGCCTATTCTTGGGTTGGGCGGAGCCTAACCAATCACCTATGCTTGGGTTGGGCGGCGCCTAGCCAATCGCCTATGCTTACTGTCTCTCATGAAAATGGGCATAACTTTTTGCTCAGGTATTGGATTAAGGTGAAATTGGTATCATTGGAAAGCTAATTCGATTCTCTACAATTTGGTGGGTCTAAATCAGCCAAAATACCACACTAGCATCGAGTTATACTCGTTCAAAGAGGATCCTTACAAAATCGAACACTAAAACATGATGGATTAAAAAACTCTTAGCTTGTTTTACCTTAAATGACTCATATGAACATGATTAATGCATCATAAGCTATCCTATCACTAGGATATTCATTGTAAGTCATGTATTCAAGTATGAATCACAGGATAGGAGATTTCATACGTAGGAATACTTATTCACTTCCTAGCTCAGAAACATGCGGGGTATTACACCTATTCCCTCTCTCGAGATCAAAAGGTCGATAATATATGTATTTTATGGGTGATCAATTCATAAAATAATTAAAACAAGAATAAACAAATAACCCAATATGATAAGAAAAATTAATCAAAATTAATCCAAAATAATAGTACTCGGAAAGAGGGTTTTTAGTCTATGAGATTCATAATCATGATCCAATTAATTAAATACATGATATAAAAAATTAAAGACTAAATAAAAAAATAATAAACCTAAATAGAAGAAATAGCAGCCACCGAATTTCGTGTCCAGGTCTTGTCTACTAAATTTTGTTGAAAAGTTCCTCCCAGCATTCAGCTATGTGCAATTTATTTATAATCACATATTCCTAATTTGTGTCAAATTTGAAAAATTGCGCACATTCCAAAATATACCCACTATTATATTCCCTACCAGCCAATTATGTGCCATGCAAAGTATTATTTTGTTTAATAAATAAACAATCCCAAACTATGTATGGAAGTTATTCATGAATTGGATAGTGGAGTTAGGCATGCAATGCACGCCGTAGTGCACAGAAATGGAGGATGCGTCGCACGCATATCTTACGCCTCCACTGAAATTTGCATCTCACAATTTTTTTAAGACACCAAAACACTGAAATGGACCATGCGATACATGCATATCACGTGCACACACTGGAAGTTGTGTTCAAAATTTTGGTTAAGTCTTTATCGTTTCATATTTTATCCATGCCTTTTGTAGTGTATTTTCAATGAATTCTTGGCCTTTAATCATTAATATATCACTGTATTTAGCTCACAAAGACTCCTACAATATCACACACCACATATTAAAGATCAAAACAACATAATATTCTCAACAACGAATCAAAACACAAGCTAAGATACGACAAATTCACAATGATCTTCCACTATTATTCTGACTCTTGACTTAATCAAATTAAACTTTGCACATTAAAAACAAGTTACTCCACTCATAATTACACATTTAAAATGTTTGAAAAAAATTAAACACATTAAAATCCAACGAAGATAACTAGACACACAACTAGCGCAAGCTTGTAAAACTAGTTTTCCGGGTTGAACTCTAAATGAGTCAATTAAATACAAACTTATTTGAAAAATACTTTGAACATTGTAAATACACACTTAGACACTTAAATGCTTATTTATATTAATATAAACATGTTAAGAACACAAATTTCTCTCAAATCAAGACAAAATAAGCTAGAATAATGATACCGAAGTGGATAAAATCACCTCAGATCATTTAGTAAGAGGTTTGTCAAGACTAGTCAAACAATGTATTTCTTTCAGATTCTCCTTGTTTTTAATGATGTTAAGTTAAAGTGTTTATGGATATTTTTCTTTTGTTTGAACCCAGTTTATGATTTTCTCAGTTTTTGCACATATTTTAAGTTTACTTTATTGTAGTTCAGAGCTGAATATATATCATACGCTAGCTTTGGGTCTACCTGTATTCCTAAGAACTGTGTCACTTCCAGGGGCATCTTTGGATTGTGACATCATGATAGAACCTACTACAACCCACTAATAGGTAATCTAATCCATATCCTAAAATGATAAGTAATGGGCTAATAAGAGAAAAGAAGAAAGCAATGGAAACTAACTCCAATAAGGAAACTAATATAAAGAAACAAGACATATGCCACACCAAAAAGGGAGGGAGAACCATAAAAAAGGATATTCCCTAATACCTAGTGTCAGTCGATACATAAGTAACTAATATAACATGAGTACAAGGATAACATAAGTTATAGATACATAACCATCTATGAAATACAAAATAAAGACTAGTCCAACAAAAGAGAGGGAGAAGGAAAAACTTTGAATACCAGGAGCTCACCCTAAATCTTCAATCCATGAAAGCTCTACGTGATTCACATATCAGTAATGAGAACACATACTATGATCTGTAGGATGTAGAAGTGTAGTATGAATGCCAAATGTAAGGTACTCATCGATGGGTAAGCTCTAAAGATAATGCAAGTATAAATCACTCAAATGACAGGGATATAAATTACATGAAACTAACTATGAAATGAAACTTAATAAGGATAATAGACATTTCAATATAAACTTCTATATTGTAATACCCCACAAACTCCTAGCTAAGTTTCTAACTATTTGTCATATATTAATAAGCCCAAAAATGATTATTCATAATAATAGATAAGTGTTATGATAATTTACCTAGAGTGAAAAGTGCTTTAGATGCGAATAATGGGCATAAGAAATATTTAGAGCAAAGTTGAGTTGAGAGCATTTATTATCGATTGAGATTTAGTATTTGATCCTAAAAGGGTCAACTTTAATCGAGCATAACTTCTAGAATATATAGAATTTTAGATCTCAAGACCCACCAAATGAAAGGTATTTGAGTTTTCTTTCCAACGCATCTAATTTTTTCTTAATCCGATACTTGAGTGAAATATTATGAGCATTTTTGTGAGAAAATCAATAAGGGTTCGCAACACCATGATAAGAGCATGGAACGCTTCGGGCTCTGCAATAATACAGTACCACACCACTGGTGACAGAGATGCTAAAATCCTATTTTTCCTTTAGTTTTTCGAGGGAAAATGGGTCATTTACGTCCTAAAATGATCGTATAACTAATATTTAAGAATTTTCCCTCATTACATAACATAAATCCACTTACCTCTTCTTCAAAACTCTTCATAACATCATAAGAAGGGTTTTCTCTCCAAAAATTCATAATTTCAAGGCTTTAATTTAAGATTCCCTTCAAGGACTTAACAAGGCCAAGTATGTGGGGTTTGAACAAGGATTGCCTTCCATCCTTGTGCCCCTAAAATATTATTCTTTGAAATTAAGTATAATAACTACCTGACTTTATCAGATTATGTTGTACTACTTCTGCTTTACAATATTTTAGCCTTCAGTTTTATTCATAAAAACGCTGAGTCTATCTACAGTTGGCATGCATACTTTAAGTTTATGACATATGTGTGTTTTTACTTATTGCATGCACCAATATATATTGTAATGACTTAATTTTGGTGATTTATGTGAAATATTTATTCCTATGTGATTTGATAATTTTATCCTCTTCATGATTGTTTTATGGTATTGCTAGGGTGTGGTGATGATTGGCATAGTTACTAATGCATTTAAGTATAATTTATGTAATATTGTGGTTTTTGGTAGCTTGATAATCCTTATAGTTGACTTTGATCAATGTTTATTAATCTGTGCATCAGATGGAAAAATAAATTATGCCAATAGATTTGGAACGTCAATTTTTAGCTGGTACCGTGGTTGGTATGGTTATATGGCTTGTATATCTCATTTTGACCCTTGATTTGGAAAGTTGTGATGCTGGATTTTTAGGGTCAACTTGGTGAAAACAACGTTGTTTCAAAAACTGATATTTCTATTAAGTTTGGAGCATTGAATTTGATAAGGTAGCATAGTTCGTTTGCATTCATAAGATTTTGGGTGATTCTCGAGGGGTCCAGAAAAAATTAGAATTTTGAGTCTCCACAGCTGGTGCACCTCAACTGGTGCAACTGCTAAAGCACCACTTTGGCTGCTTTAGCAGCTAGTGCTAAAACGCCATGAGGTCGCTTTAGCGCCAGTTGTCCTAGGAGCAAGGTGCTTTAGTGGCCCCTGCCCGCTTTAGATTACTGGACCTCTTGGCGAATAAAATTACCACTTTTCTCTAAATTTCATCTTCAAACAACTTCAATTCTCAATTTTCAAAATGCATTTTGGGATTTTTATTGGTAAAGCTTAAAAATGATTTTTTTGTGGATTTAAACCTCATTTTTAAATTGTTTTCACTTGATTTTTTAGCTGTAGACTCCTATGGGTATGAGGAAAATGTTTCAAAAATAAAATTATGATTTTTTCTATCCTATTGAAAAACTCATTTTGAGGTTCTATTTTAACTCTGACTCAAAATTAGGAAATATGTGTATCGTTGGATTTCTTTGGATGCATAGATTTTATATAGTTATGTTTTAGTTGATTCTGAGTTCGTACATGAGAGTAAAGCTTTGGATTGAAGGCTTGCAGATTGATTTTCGACATTCAAGGTAGGTTATAGATTTGCTTTATTCAAACTCGGCTGGGTAGTTAATATTGATACAAAATCATGTTAAGGGTGTGGGAACTAATCATGAAAATGACTATAATTATCATGTTATGCCCGTGTGGGGGACTATATATTGATATATTTTGGTAGTTTTAGAACACTATTTGCTATGTGTGACTGTGCGGGGTCCAATATGACATTGTTGGCCATGTTTACGTGAAATTTGTTGTATCTTATTTAGTGAAAAAGCCTAATATGGTATCAATGGTGTATTTTAATGTATTATACTTTATTGGCTTATGGTATGTTGGACTTCATGGATGGTTGGAAATACTGGGTTAATTATAAGCTCACTTGGTTGGTATATTGATTGGGTATGGAAATTCTTATTTTTGTTGGTTGTGAGCTTTCATTCTCATATCATATACATTCATGAAACCTTGGTACCACCATGAAAATACTAGAAACACTATATTTTTCTGGAAGAAACTATTACATATTTAAAACCCTCTACCGATGGATGTGCCGAAGAAGAGATATGGATATTGGTATTGGATGTTGGTTTTATACAGGTAGGGGTGTTCATGGGTTTGGTTAAAAACCAAAACGAACCATAAATCAAACCAAACTGATTAAAAAAATTGACGTTTAGTTTGCTTTAGTTAGGTTTGGTTTTAAATTTTAAAAAATTGATGCTATTTGGTTTGATTATGATTTTACTAAAAAAAACCATAAAAATAACCAAACCGAACCGATTAATTTTATATATATCTATTATAATTATTGATTTATAAAATATAAATAAAATATAAATATTTTATTAAATTTAATCTTAAACTAAATTTTAATTTATGTCAAGCCCAACCACAATTTTAGCCTAATTGCTCAAAGCCCTAAATCCAAACCCAACTCTACCTACTATTTCTAATAAGTTAACCCTATGGTCCCTACCTCACTTTTTCTACTTCAAATTTCACAAAGCGTAGTACATCATCTGCTGCTTCTTTTGTTCCTCATTGAAACGCAGCACCATATTATCTTCTACAGTTCTTCATAGAAGCAAACGATAAAAAAATTCTTTTCAATTTTTCATCACATAAGGAAAAGAAAAAATTTCTTTTCATTTTTTCCCTCTCATTTATTTTGCGTTGATGGTTCATGCAACTGTAAGTGTTTCACTTTCTTTCTGCTGATTATACTTGTACCATATTTTCTAGAGTCTCGGCTAGCTCAGATATTGCAATATTTTCTTTTTTAGTTTCATAACTGCCTATATCTCATTTACGCTTGCTTTTGTAGTGTAGTCTTCTCTTTATTTTTTATGGGATATTTTCAGTGATTAAATCTGATTCTATTCGATAGTAAAATCCCAAAGTTTCATGGGATGAAACTTTAGCCAGACAATCATGCAGCTGTGCAAAGACATGGCATGAATGATGTATGGTTTATGAACGTATGTTTTGTGAAATTTTATGTATGGTTTGTGAATAACCCAAGAGAGATGGCATGAATGATGACTAAAACTGTAATCCATATATTGCTTCATCTTCGGTCATATAAACAAAGAATCTTTCAAACGAGTTAGTACTTACCATGGCCTTTAGTTCAAATAGTAGTTTTATGTCTCCTTATTTATTTAATCTTTTTCCTATATGATTAGCTCACCTAGATAGTCTATAAAGTAGACAGATAACTGAAATTTGCTCAACTTTATCTCTTCTTGCAGTACACTGCAATAGAATAAAAAGCTCTATTTTCAATGTACATGTATGTGTTTGTATGCTATTGGATAATCTTAGTGCCTACAATACAAAGCTGGTGCTTTTCATCTCAATGTTGGTTTTATTTAATTTGTTTGTTTTGATTTTTAAGAGTTTATAGTGTCATTTGTCCATCACTGTACAATTATTTCATGAAAAATTGTTCAATGTGATACTCTTTTCTATGGGGTAAAAGAAGGAGTTTATTCTAGAGATGGTTGGAGTAGGCTAGTCAATAACCGAAAAAACCAAAAAACCAAACCAAACCAAACGAAACCGATAAGAACTAAACCGACGGTTATTTTCTTTTTGTGGTTTGGTTTGGTTTTAGAAATTCAAAAACTAACTAAATTGATTTTGGTTATGATTTTAACCACTAATCGATCCAAACTGACCCATGAACACCCCTATATATAGGTTGACGATTATAATGACCCTCTAGGTTATTTCCTTGATTTGCATTCATTTTTATATTTGGAGCCTTCCCAAAATGGCTACTAGTCATTTATGACTTGTCGGAACTATTGGTTCAGTGATCGAATAGTTCGTTTGGATTTTAGGCTCATTTTCTTATTTTGGAGCTTTTGTTGGTTAGGATTTGATCTCAGTCCAAAACTGCTAGTATATGACCTTGAATGAAAATTCTAACTATGCTAGAAGCTTTGGAATATCAATTTTAGGCTAGGTATACCTTTGTTTTGGGTCCCGAGGCACCCGAGCTCATTTCGACCTATTGGTTAGGAACTTGAAAAATTGAAAATTTAGGTATGGGTTGCACATGTGGTTGAAATAACCTCGGATGAAATATCTAACTTTTCCATCATATTTGAAACTTCAAATTTTGTGTGGTTACATAGTTCATTTGTATACACGAGGTTTCGAATGAATCTCGAGCACCCCGTCAAAGTCTGTTTTGGAATAAAAAAATTTGGTGCACCAGGTTGCTGGAGCAACTTGGATCATAAAGGTTAAAATGCATTTGAGTCTTTCATTTTATGCCTTATTTCTCTGGATCATGATCACGAATCATAAATTGTAATTGTGACATGCATTTTTAGTGTAAATATCACAAGTGCGATGCTCAGTCAAGATAGTAACACCCAAAAACCTTGTATGGGTATAAATAGCCCTTTTTTGCCTGACTTTTCATATTTTTCATCCATTTCTTTAGAGAACAAACCCTTAAGTGTCAAATAAGGTAGGATTAAAGCTTGTAGATGATTTGGGGAGCTTGGATAATGATTATTCCGTGATTTCCATCAAATTCATGATAAGATTCCTTTAATTTCTAAATATATTCTTTGGAATTAGGGCTTTGAATTTTTGAACTTTGAAGGTTGATTTGAGACTTGATTTTTGCCCCGTTTGTATTCAAATTTTGGGCATAAATTCTTTATCCTTTGAGGGACCTCGTGATAGTTTTAATTTCTGAATTTCGTTAGCGGGCCTCAAAGACCTATTCTTGATCCAAAATTTGACCCGACCTATTATGTGGTAAATGGGTCTTGTTGCACTCCTAATAACAAGTAATTTATGATTATGATAGCATAGCATCATTTTAAGATCATGGAGTGAAGATGGATGATTTGGGCATGAATTAAGGATTTACGGTTCATTATTGAGGTAGGCTTTTGTTTACTCTCCTTCATAAGATGATATGGTTTATATATTGCTTGTGAATATGAATGTTAAGATTGATATGGGGAGGACTGTGTGACTTAGTCTTGGTTATTAAAGTTTTGGGATTATATGACCGTTTTTACCCGTAAGGTAAAATGCTTATTACAATTATAGAATCCTATTCCCTTCTTTCTAGATTGAACTAATTCGCAGAATGAATATGATATGATGCTAGGTTTGAGATATAGTTTAAGTATTGGAAGCGTGGTTAGCATGTTTTAATTTGGGCTATTTTAGTGATCTTGAAATCATAATTTAGGTGGAGTTGACTTAATTTTAATTGCTTATAGTTCTATGCGGATTTCTTATTTTACGATTGGTTATGGCTTATGTACCATCAAGAAGGGAATTTAAATACCTTAGCCTACTTTGGGATATAAATTGCCTAAAATTGGAATTTGAGGAATACAAGTGGGTTCTCTGACCCACCTTAGGCCAAATTCTTGGGTTAGCCCTTGTAGACTTATTTACATATGTTAGACACAATTGAGACTATTGAGCCTTTAGTATAAAGTTACTTCGTGATTTGGTAAATGATGATGGTTTTACCTGAATTATGATTAATGATGTATAGCTATGATGTGGATTATAGGTACGAGATGGTTTATGCATATGATTAGCGAGATGAGTTCTGGATACATATGTGGGACTATGGTTGTGATTATGATATTATTATTATTCTGAATATTTTATTAGGCCAAAGGTCGTGTGATGATATTGGTTGGATAATCAGAAAGTATTTATCTTTGTAGATGCAGTTGTAGTTTATGAATATATATTATGCTTATGGTTACATTATTTGAATACCGATGATGGCATACATAAATTTGGTACATTCATGATCATTAAATCAACAAATGATGTGATTCTAGCTAGAATATGATCTTATTACTGTCTTTCCTAAATAAGGGTTAAAGCCCACTTTTTACCTTAAAACATGTTTCTTCATAACAATAACCGCCTATTTTAATGGATACTTATATGTAAAATAGACCAATAATGATGTTTTAAAGATTTGGCCGAGATAGATTCCAGTCTATGATTTGATACTAATAATTACTTTGTTTGTGAGAGATTTTTATCCTTTCTACACTTCTATAATGATTTAGTCCCAAAGTTCACTCCAAACAATGGATTTAATTATTTACACTTTTTTTAGCCACGACTTAATCTTGTGCACCCATTATATCCATATACACATCTCTCTGGTATGGGACAGAGGAAGATGTTGTATTGATGATATAAATTCCAAGTAAAAGCCCAATGGCAGATTACAAAATTGATATTATATATACTTATATTGGTAATATTGATGATGTTGACGATATTGTGGGTAATGATTATATATTATGATTGGTTTAATTTTAATTCTTGATGATATATTATGATTGGTTGGATTACAGTCTTAATGATATATTATGACCGATTTAATTTCGAGTCTTGATGATATTTATGATCGATTCAATTTTGAGTCTTGATATGTATGTCTAGTTCAATTCTGGGTATCATCTATCTATCTATCTATATATATATATTACCATCTTGACTCCATGGGATGATTTTGACATTGATAATATACTTTGCATTCATTCTTGTATGGACGTTGCTTATCACCAGTATGCACTTATATCTATCAGCCTATATGAGGAGGGAGGGGGGTTACATAGGTATGGGTGATAACTATGTCTTATTGTGTATTGTATGTTGATTGAACCTTCTGAGCTTGGGGTGGTGAGGGTACATAAAAGTCTTCGCTAGTTATTGGTTGTTTGGGCTAGATGTTTATCGCATTGTCATTAATATTATTATTATCATTGTTATGATTATTATTATGGTTTATTTGTGACAAATTGGTTATTGATTCGGTATTGAGATTTAAGGCATGATTTTGGTCTCATCTATCTCATGATTTTATTATTATTATTATGTATGATTAACTCATGATAAGGCATATGGAATAAAAATCCTGAGTATGTTGGTACTAAACCTGCTAGGATTATTAGGTCTTCAAATCAAGATATGATGATTTAGGATATGCTTTGAGTTGACCTTGTCTATATATGTATATATGAGAATATCTAGATATATGTAGCTATGGCATTGCCATATATCCTTTTCTTTATTTATTTAGATTGTATATTCATTCCTTGGACTTGTACCCTATTATATATCCTTCTTTCACCCTTTATTAGTATATTTTCCAGGGATATACGATGTAGCATTGAATCGCATTGAGATTCTTGAGTTTGGATGGAATAGGTTAGTTCATCCTTGATACATTCTTAACTTTATTATGCTAGTTTTATGGACATGAGTAGAGTATTTGCCCTTACTATCTCACTAGATTTATCTTGTGATTGCTAGACATTTGGGTGTAGTTTTTATTCTACTTACATGTTATATGTAGCTGCATAATATTTAGAGCTCAGTTGGAAATTGCCTAATGAGTACCACATGTTTGGTATCATACTACACTTCTGTAGCCTGCAGATCATAGTGTGGACTATCTCTATTGATATGTGCATCATATAGAGCGACCATGGTTCAGAGATACAGAGTGAGTTTCTAACATTTAGATTATTATTTCCTCCATTTTATGCACTAGACTAGTCTCTATGTTGTATTCAAAAATGAGTTGTAACAGTGCAGTTTCTTTGGCATTTCATTTTGTACTCTTATTATATTAGAAGCTCTCATACTAATACAATAAGATTTTGGGTCTATATTATGTATTTGATCTTTTATTTTGTCTATTCCATGTTGTTTCCTTTATCTCTTTGGGTAGTCCATTACTAGCTATTCTGGACTGTAGGTTTCGCTTGCCTACTGGCAGGTTATTGTAGGCACCATCATGACCTGAGAAATTATATTGTGAAAAATTGGTACTAGAGCCTAGATTCACCTGTGTATTAGTACAAGGTCTAAGGTTTTAGTAGAGTCCTGCGGATTGGTGTGGAGACGTCTATAACCTATTTTTGAAAGGCTATAGAGACATTCTTAGAAATTCATTTCTTGAGTTCTTATCGTGTGTCCACATTGTTATGAGCCTCAAACACATTCTTTGACTCTATTTTGTCCCTAATGAATGATACGGGAGGTCGATAGAGGCAAATAAGATTTTAACACATATTTTCAAAGCTTTAGGTTGAACTAGAGAGTCAAAGATGAATATTAAAGATCTTCAGTGTTAGCAGTGATAACATTTGGTTCATCAAGCAGTTCTCAGGCCAAAGTTGGATTTGATAGTATTCAGTAGGGTTCTTTGTTAGTTTCAGAGTATGAGATTGGCTTCTTGGGTGGGCCATACATATTCTTATGCTATACTCTTTTGAGAAGGACATGGTGCATGGATTTATTTGAGGACTAGTAATGTCACTCTATTTGGCATGGAAGAACTTGATTATAGCTGGGTCTTGCTTCTCTCAAGTATGGATTATGCGACAGCCATAGTGAAAAATGTACTAAGACTTATGGAGGTGACAGTAAGAGGCCATGCCATTAGTATAGTGCTATTGGTAGTTCATCCGAAAGCTTATTTGGTTTTGGTGAGATAGGACATTAATAGAAAGAGTGTCCCCAATGAGCAATTATTGGTCAATTAGCTCTTTCAGATTAGCCTTGTGATATCGTGACACCCTCAATTAGAGATAGTGAGCTTGGTACCTTAGTTGATGATTTAGTTGGTCGGTCTGAGTTTGGACTCTTCAGATATATTCTCCCTTAGATCCACTGGGCATATGATTATAGATTATGCCATGGTAGGTGTATCTTTATTTCTAACATTTACCTTTTCCATTATTTGTATTAGGGTTTTCTTATCCATTATGATTATCTGCCTTGATGATTTTATATTAGTTGTTATGTGCCTTGTTGTTGAATTCATGATTATATGACTACCTCCATGGTTTATTCCTTTTAGTAGTAGATGGAGTAGATCTGTATTGATATTTTCTCCCTATGGCTATAGCATTTGGGTTTGAGTCCTATTTATCTTTGCACCTTGGCCTTATTGTGGCCCTTGAGTGGTACTTGCTATTGATATTTATTTTGGCACTGCTTATTTATTATATTGATATTTCTATTACTGTTATTATTGATGTTATTTGATGTAATTGATGCTTACTGGTGGTTGTTTAGACTAGTGTTATCTAGTTAAAATTCCAATCCTTATAGTTTTTATTCAATGGCTGGAAATGCTACAACCCAATTTGATGATTTCTTCCTTATAGCAAGGCGAGGTTGATTATTGTCCTCTTTTGTTGGTCGTGTTAGGTTGATTGTAGATTCAATTATGGTATTGAAGGTAAGTTGACCTACTATGGTTCTGTATGGTTCTAATGTTTGCAATTTAGTTATATTCCTTGTTCTTGAGTTTGAGATTCATGGACTTGCTTCCTGAGTTGCGAAGGTTTTGTATTAGCCATCCCTTATATAGCTTATTTTGAGATCAATAAGGTTTGGATCTGTTTTTCACTTGTGGATATTTTATTTATTCGATAGATTATTGACGTTGATGTCGAGATGACGTAGATTCATCAATGATATTTGTTAGGCTTGTCTCCTAGTTATGGTTTGCCCTTATTATTGGTGTGGAGTTGGATGCTCCGTTCTTGTTGTGATGTGGTTTTTGTCTAAGGTGGAGTAGAGAGTTAGAGGCAGGTAGTCTTCCTGTGATTACTTCTTGAATTGCTAGACTGGAAATTCTTTATCTTGAGTTACTTTGTTCATTTTCTGGTTTGTGGGATTGGTGTTTAGATTTTCAGATAATGTACTCAATGGGAGTAGTATACTTGAGTTAGATTCAATATGGTTTCATTCTTAATTGATGGGACATCCTAGAATGGATCATTCAGTGATGAGAAATATTGCCTTGATCTTTTGGATTTTACTTTAATTACCATTCAAACTAGTTGTAGCATTGGCACAGATTGCATTCCTTGATTATCTCTATTTGTGTGCCTAGATAGCTCCTTACGGGCCTATTCTTATGTTTGTCATATGGACTTTCAATAGATCAACCTCACTTCTTCGAGTTGTCTGTGATGAGATTGCATGGATGAGACTCAAGGGAATATTCTCCTGGTTTAGAGTGGATAATGGGTGTGGAATGGTAAAGGAAAATTATATTTGGATTTGGAGTAAATAGTACGACTCATGCCTTGGTTTGCTTTTGAATTAGATGAGCTATTGTTGATTTGAATGGGTATCGATATATTATCAGCGTGTGGTTATTCAAATTTATGTCTATTAGCCTTTTTCGATTTAGTTGGAGGCTAATAAGTGGTTGAGGTTAAGTTTTGGCTATTTGGAAGTTAAGTGAGAGAGCTGGTTTAAAAAGGGATACTTGTGGAAAAGTCCCTCGAAAGTGTTCTCTCCTCTTAGAGGTTATATAGGAAGTCATCCTTGGAGTATGCATACCCAGTACCTCATCCTATTGAGCTTTGAGATCATTCTATCTATTGAATTTTGCAGAGAAAAGTCCTTTTAGTAGTGGGCATTGTAATGAACCTCCATGTCATTTCCTCGATTTGCATGCATTTCTGAAACTTTGAGCCTTTCCATAGTGGCTATAGGTTATTTATGACTTGTTGAAACTATCGGTTTAGTGAGGGGACAGTTTCTTTGGATTTCAGGCTTATTTCCCTAATTTGGAGCTTTTGCTGGTTAGGATTTGGCCTCGGACCAAAAATGCTAGTAGATGACCTCGGATGAAAATTTTGATTACGACAGCAGCTCTGTAATATTAATTTTAGGCTAGGTAGACCTTTGGTTTGGATCCCGAGGCACCCGAGATTATTTTGACCTATTGGTTAAAAAGTTGAAAAATTAAAAATTTAGGTGTGAGACCTTGGATGGAAAACCTGACTTCACAATCGCTTTAAAATATCAAATTTAATGTGGCTACATAGTTTATTTGTGTATATGGGATTACGAACAAATTCCGGCACCCCATTGAAGTCTGTTTTGGATAGAAAATCTGGTGCACCAGGTTGCTGGTGCACCCTTGATAACAAAGGGTAAAACACATTTAAGGCATGCAGTTTATGCCTTATTTCTATTGGTTGCAATTGTTAATCATAAATTGCAATTGTGATATGCATTTTTAGTGTAAATATTGCGATTGCGATGCTCAATCGCGATAACGACACTTGAAAACCTTGTATGGGTGTAAATAGCCTATTTTTGCCCGACTTTGCTCATTTTTCATCCATTTCTTGAGAGGAAAAAAACCCTTAAATATGATATAAGGTGGTATTGAAGCTGGTAGATGATTTGAGGTACTTGGACAATGATTATTCTGTGATTTTCCTTCGAATTCATGGTAAGACTCCTTCAATTTCTTGAGAAATTCTTAGAAATCAAGCCATTGAATTCCTAAACTTTGAGGGATTATTTGAGACCAAATTTGTGTTAAACTTTTGATCATAAATTCTTTATTCTTCTAGGGACCTCGCGACGGTTTCAATTTTTGGATTTTAGCGAGCCCCACAGGCCCATTCTTCACCCAAAATTTGACCTGAATCATTATGTAGCAATATTGGTCTTATTTTACTCCTAATAACGAGTAAATTATGATTCTAATAGCTTAACAACATTTTGAGATTGTGGAGTAAAAATGGACGATTTGAGCATGATTCAAGGATTTGCGGTTCAACATCGATAGGGTTCTTTCTACTCTTCTTTACAAGATGACGTAGTTTATATATTGATTGTGAATGTAAATGCTAATATTAATTATGGGTAGGACACCATGACTTAGTCTTTATTATTAAAGTTTGGAGATTAGATGAGGGTTTTGACCGGCAAGGTGAAATACTTATTACCCTTATAGAATCCTATTGCCTTCTCCCTAGATTGAACTAATTTGTAGAATGGATATAATATGATGCAAGGTTTGGATATTTCTAAGTATAGAATAGTGGTTAGTATAATTTACCTTATTTGGACTATTTTAGTGATCTTGAATTGTAATTTTGGTGGAGTTGACTTAATTGCTCATTTCTTGGTGGAATTCCTATCTTACAATTAATTATGGCTTATGTACTATCAAAAAGTGAATTTGGATACCTTAGCCTACTCTGGGGTATAAATTGCCTATAAATGAAATTCAAGGATCAGAAGTGGATTCTTTTAGCCCACCTTAGGGCAAGACTTAGGTTATCCCTTATGGACTTATTTGCACATGTTAGACATAGCTGAGAATATCAAGCCATTAGTATAAGGTTACTTCATGATTTGGTGAAGATGATGGTTGTCCTCGAATTATGATTAATGACGTATAGCTATGATTGGCTTATAGATACAAGATGGTTTACGCATATGATTACTGAAATGAGTTTCGGATACATATGTAGGCCTAAGGCCGTGATTATTATTTTGTAATTTTTCCGGACACATTATTGGGCTAAAAGTCGTGTTATGATATCGGTTGGTTATCCGAGAAGTGTTTATCCTTACAAAGGATGCAGTTATAGTTTATGAATATATATTATGTTTATGGTTACATTGTTTGAATTTGGTGATGGCATACATAAATTTGGTGCATTCATGATCATTTAATCTATAAATTCTGTGATTATAGCTACAATATGATCTTATTACTGTCTTTCCTAAATAAGGGTTAACGCCAACTTTTCACCTTAAAAGACATGTTTTCTTCATAACAATAACTGCCTATTTTAATGGGTACTTATGTGTAAAAGAGACCAATAATGATATTTTAAAGATTTGGCCGAGACAGATTCCTGTCTATGATTTGATACTACTAATTACTTTGGCTGTGAGAGATTCTTATACTTTTTACACTTCTGTAATGATTTAGTCCCAAAGTTCACTTCGGGCAATGAATTTACATATTTACACTTGTTTTAGCCGTGACTTGAGTTCGTGCACAGATTATATCCATATACACATCTCTCTAATATGAGATGGAGGAATATGCTGTATTGATGATATAAATTTTGGGTAAAAGCCTGATGCAGATTACAGTATTGATGTTATATATATGTATGTTGGTGATACTAATGATGTTGATGATATTGTGGGTATTGATTAGATATTATGATCGGTTCAATTCCGTGTTTTGATGATATAATAAGGCGGCTGTATCTAGCTTTTATGATGAGCAGATGACTACAAGGGACCGGGTCCCTAGAGGTTCAAGGCTACAGTACAGCTGGCACACATCTGCACCATTTTGTCCCTTTGTGTAACAAACTGTGCAGGTGCTGCTTGTACTATTTAGGACACTTGGTTTAGTTATATTTCACGCCTAATCATCAATCATCTATAGAAGTAAAAGGATGCTTCTTCATCATGCAATTTTTCAAAACTAAAAATTAAAGAGTGAAAAAAGGCAAAAGCTCAAGTTCAACATTGCTCAAGTTCGTATTTCTTGTATGCAAAAAATAGTGAGTATTCTTGAGTGTGTTCTGAATTGTAACTTAATTACTCATTCTATAAGAGCAATGATCTTTTATTTTTGTTTTGAGAGTGCCTTAAGTAGAGTTTCCTAAGCTTAAAACTTGTTAGAGTTGACCAGTGTTGAGGTGTCTTGGCAGATTTGTAAAGATGAGATTATAGTAGAGTTACTACAAATAGGAAATGCCTAGAGTTAGGTTCAAGTTCTAGTCTGTAAACAAGAGGTTGATTATAGTGAATTTTTGAGGTGCTTGTGAGGTCAAGATGTGGTTTTTCCTCCCTTGAGCAAGGAGGTTTCCACGTTAAATCTTGTGTTATTTAAGTTTTCTGTATTGTGTTGTGTTCCTGGTGGGTTTACTGTTTATTACCTGTGATTAACTTTGGGGGACCTAGTCCCTCATAGTGTAGTGCAACCCCCAGGGTTTCAACACTTGGTATCAGAGCGAGAACACTCTAAAAGGTTCACACCTAGAGTGGTTTTTCTAGCATGACTACTCCATCTAATCCAGAAGAAGGGTAATATAAAACTAGGCCACCTAGATTTAATGACCAGTACTATAGGTGGTGGAAAACCAGGATGTTTGGCTTTATTATGGATGAGGAAAGTGAAATTATGGACATAATTTTTTATGGTCCTCATAGTATAGTTAAAGAAGTTAAAGAATGAGAAATAACAAGAATGGTAATGAAAAGTAGAAGAGAGTTCAATGATAAAGATAGAAAGAAAGTTGAGAAAATCTATAAGGCCAAGAAACTATTAGTTTGTCTCATAGGATCTGATAAATACAACTGGATATCTTACTATGAAAATGCTAATGAGATCTAAGATTGCTTGAGGACTGCTCATAAAGGTACCACTGATGTGAATGATTTAAAAGTAGACATATTGACTACTAAGTATGAAACCATCACTATGAAAGAAGGAAATACAATCTAAGAAATGCATAAAACATTCATTTCTATCACAAATGAACTTCACTACTTGGGAGAAGTGATACCATCATATAAGTAGGTGAGAAAGATTCTTGTTGTTCTTCCTAAGTCCTAGGAATGAAAATTGGATAGGGTTGTAGAAGAAATGAAGTAAAAAGGGAAAAATCCCTTGAATTGAAGGCTTCCAAACATGATTCAGTAAAAGAGGACACTGATGTTGCCAATTTGGAAAAAAGGATTGTCAAAGCCATGAGGAAGAGTGGTCAGTTCCAAAGAAGAGGAAGCAACAACAAAGGAGAAAGAAATATTGAAGTGAGTCACAAATATGGAAGTACTTAGCATTTCATTAAGGACTATCCAAAGCACAAATTATATTATGAAGGGTATTTGAAGACTAGAGGTGACAAGAGGAACAATATGGACTAGATCCCTGAAAAATCAAGAAGGAAGACTACAGTTGAGTATGCAGTATAGCAAGCTCTGGTAGCATAGGTCGATTCTTCCAATGAATCTGATAAAGTTGAGAAGTCTGGAGATATTTCTATGCTAATTGTGGAAGATAGTCCAGTTATCTATGATTCCTTGTTTTCCTTCATGGCCAACCCAGAAAATAAAGAAGAAAATGAGGTAACTCTTTCTGATATTAAGGAAAACCTAGATAAATACACCACTAGGAAGATGAAAAGGCTTTTAAGTGTGTTAATAGACTCTATATTTGAACTAACTATTAATAAGAATGCCTTAGAGGTGAAAGGAAAGAATCAAGAGCATGAGCTGATTGCTTTAACTCTTTAAATTTTTGAAACTATGAATTGCTCACAAGGATAAAAATCTATAAAAGATGAGTTTGATAAGTAATCTGAAGAAGGTTAATGAGGTAGATAGAAAAGGGAAGAAAGAAAATTCAAGGCTTCATATTGATCTTGAGGAAAGGTTGAGGGATTCTCAAAAACACCTCATGTATTCACTTTACACGAATGATGAGTTAGAAAGGGACCTGGTTCATTTGAGATAAGAGGTCAACAAGTCTCTTAAATGAACTACTTTTTCACAAATTCTTTCTAATTTTACTAGCCAGGGTGTTAATAATAACAAAAGGCTAGGCTATCAAGGAGAGTTCTAACGTGTTGGGTCTTAAGGGAAGGCTATCAACAAAGGACACAAACTCCTATGCACTCATTATGGAAAAGATGGGCACATTAAGGAAAGTGGTCAAACCTAGATGAGAGCAAGAATGAATGGTCTCAGATATGTTCAGCAAGGAAATTCACATCCTAAGGGTTCCAAACTCTTAAAAAGTATGAAAAGAAACTCTATACCTAGATGGGCCAAGAAGGAGTTGATTAACCATTGTCCTCCTACTAGGAACTCAAACTGAAGTGGGTTCCTAAATCCAACTTTTGATCATGATTCTAGGTATGAGAAAGGGGAATGTAGTAAAGAATGGGTTGTTAATAGTATGTGTTCTAAGATCAATATTTAAAGACCTGACTGTATTCTCTCTTTCCCAAGAAACTTCAAAGTGGAAGTGTCTTATTTTGAAATAGTTAATTTTAAGGGACCTAGTCCTGAAGGAATTCATCTTAGAAGAAGGAACTTAAGGAAGTATCAGTGAAATAAGATTTAGGACCTACTCCTCAGACTTATTCCAAAAAGTAAGTTGAGACTGAGCTTGATCAAAATACCCAAACCTAACATTTGAGTCAGTGTCACTCCTCAAAATTGGCTATGCTATGGAGACAGCTATCCCTGATAAACCAGGTGAATGTTAATCTAACTCAGTTCCATACCTTTGAAGGTATACATATATTGGAACAACTTAGGAGAAGAAATGTTGAAGCAAACACAAGTAAAGAATTCAGAGAGGGACCTGGTCCCATCTCTTGGGTTAGTACAAAAATAATGTACCTTAAAAATTCAATAAATATTCATTTAAAAAAGTCAAAATTCTTCTTTTATATAAACAAAAGCTTTCAATTAAATTCAAATGTGAAGAGTCATACCTTTGTCAACAGACGCGTCTATTAAAAAATGGGTATCCCTTAAATGTCAAATGGTCACCTCTTTACTTATAAATTAAAATCCTTTATTTAATTCTCCTCTCAATTAATACAGAACATCATTCTAAATTATTTCATTCCTTAATCTAAATTGGTCCTTTTCCTTTCCTTTCTAAAAAACTCAAAATGTCTGACACTACATCTTTTTCAAACCCCATGAAAGAATTATCTTCTAATTATCCTCAAGAGTCACAAAGTTCTTTACCCATCAATTTTTCTCTTGAAATTCTTGAAGCCTTAAGTGTAACTGTTCCAGTCAAAATTTTAAGCACCAGTGAAAATCCTAATAAGAGAGCCTTGGAAGTTGACTTAAATAAAGGCTTTGGTTCTCCAATAAACCAAGATATTCCTTAATCTGAAGAAACTCTTTCCTTAGAAAAAACATAGTCCTCTAATGTTTCTTAAACCTATGTTCGCTCTGATGAATTGAAAGGTACTGAAACTTAAGAAAATTCATAAGTACCTGGTTCCTCTACTCCCCCCAAGTCAAACCCCATATTTTCCCCACTGGCTAATAATAAGATTCCTATAAAGAAATATGATCCATTCAGCAGTGTAAATTGGGTAGATGAGAATTTACTCTTTATTGCAAATGAATCCATGGAAAGTTCAGTATGTGCAAAGTAGCAAATAGGAGAACAAAATAATAATTTGACAAAGGATGGGGAGTTTATATTACCTCCAAATGATAAAGATGAAGAGGATGAGGATGAACAACCTCTGAGTTAGAAAATCAATAGACTAAAGGACAAAAAAAGAAAAGGGAAAATGATTGAAACGGGTGTACAAGTTACAAGATCCCATTCTACTTAGGGGTCTGAAATGAAATTTCTAGCAGATGCTATGAAGAAGAATAAGTCTTCAATCATAAAATGAAGAAGGCTCAAAAAAATTATTGCAGAAGAGGAAAAATAAAATATTAATGTTATAGAGCTTGAAGGAGAGGAGCACATTGATTTAAAGGTTGTTGCTATAACTGAGGAAAGAAAAAAAAGTATATCGTATGAGGTCTTCCAGTTTAAAGTCCTATAGCCGAGTAGGAAAAAAGAAGAAACATATTGCTACCAAAAGAAAGAAAGTCTTTAAAGGACCTGGTCCTAAGAACAGAAAAACTGATCATAATGAAGAACCAAGTAACGAGGCTAAAAGAATGAAAAAAAAGAATAAAAAAAGACATATCTAAATAAAGAAGGACTGGAAACCTGAAAACACAAAAGGTATTATTTGGGAGAGTGTTTGATCCTAAGAACTATGAGAAACATGGGATAGTACAGTTGGTAGAGTATATCAACCATCAAAGATGGCTACATCAATTTGAGAAAAAAGTATTGATAGTTTTTGAAAATAAAGTTAGAGAATTCTATTACTCAATAGATTTCTCAAAAAATGGATTGAGTCTATCTGCACAGGTGTAAGTAAAAGAAATAAGACTGGGTGAAGAAACCTGGGGAGGAATTTTAAATATATTGATTATAGGTGTAAGGACTGTTGTGAAGCAATAACCCACAACTGAGTTCATGATTGAACCCTCAAAAGTGGGTGGGACTTTAATAGACGAGGTTAAAAAGAAATTTCTCACAAGAGAGTTCAAGTTGGTATTTGAATTTATAAACAAGGTTGTCTTTCCTAGATCATAAAAAAGAACCATTGCATTTGATGTTGACTTGTTCTTAATAGAATGTTTGAGTAAGTTTGAATTAATAAGCTTACCTACTCTTATGATTGAGCACATGAGAAAGGTAATTTATGAGAAATAAGGGAAATATGTGATGCCATATGGGTTCTTTCTAAAGGAAGTGTTTAAGCATGCTGAAGTAATTGGGACAAAGGGAACTCTTAGAACAGTCAAACAAAAGTTTAGCATAACAACCTTCGTGGAGATGAATGCCTTGAAAGGAAAGTGGGAACTGTATCCAAGTACCGAAAAATTTGGCTTCTTAAGGAAGCTTAACCAAAGAAATGGAGGAGCTAAGGATTGTGTTAGCACCAAAGGACACTAAAATAGTTCACCTAAAACTATAGAATTAGAAGTTGTCCATAGAGGAACCTGGTGCCACTAAAGAACTTGCAGCAGAAAATGTAAAGCACAAGGGCAAGATTGTAGAATTAACTGGTGATGTCCAAGGGTTGAATGTTGAAGTAAAGACCCTCATTAAATAGTTGTTGGATGCTCATGCTGTTGAGGCTACTAGAATGGACATGTTGCTAAAATCACTCTTCCCTAAGCCCCCTTCTACCTGAGTCCTAGTGTGTCAGTTCCCTGTATCAGTTTCTGTTGTGGCCTTTACAAATATTTATTTGATGTTTTTTGGTATATTATAATGGTGTTAATAATGAATGAATTTTTTCTTATGTTCCTTATTTATTTCCTTTATTATAAAGTTGTTTTTTATGTTAGTATTACCCTAGTGGCTATGAGTTAAATAACTTGTGCTCATTTTATTCTTGATTTACTGTTATTCCTTTTCAATGATGCCAAAGGGGGAAATACTGACTTCATATGTTAAGGATTAGGTGTGTATTTTTAAGGAATGTAATAATGCTAGGGACTAGGTACCAAGTGTAGCATATGTGTGATAATATGTTTGAGTTTGAAGGCATAGAGTATAGAGGCATAGTGGCAGATGGAAGTATCCAAATACACTTAATGACCAATAGTCCATGATGACAAGGGGAAGTAATTAAATCGTGATTACAATTGACAACAAGGAACCAAGTCCCTAAGTTGTGGAAGCATAGTGTTCATGATAGAGTGACATTTATCTTCAATAGTGGTAATCACACTTATTAAATGTGATGAAGAAGTATTGATGCTCAAAACTCTGTGGTTAGTTTATCATCATCAAAAGGGGAAAGTTATTGTATCTTCTTTTGATAATGAGCAAATTACTTATCTTATTTTGATGATAAGTAGATGACTACAAGGGACCAGGTCCCTGGATGTTCAAGGCTATGGTATAACTGGCATGAATCTGTATTGTTTTGTCCTCTTATGTAACAAACTATACTGATGCTGCTTGTATGATTTAGGATACCTGTTCCAATTATATTTCAACCCTAATCATCACTCATATATAAAAGAAAAAGAATGCTTCTTCATCAATAAAATTTTGTAAATTCAAAAATTGAAGAGTGAAAAATAGGCAAAAACTCAATTTCAACATTACTAGAGTTCTTATTACTTGTATCCACAAAAGTGTGAGTGTTCTTGCTTGAGTTTTGAATTGTAACTGAATTACTTATTTTATAAGAGTAATGATCTTTTCTTTTTGTTTTGAGAGTGCCTTAGGTAGAGTTGCCTAAGCTTGAAACTACTTAGAGTAAACCAGTGTTGAGGAATCTTGGCATAGTTGTCAAGTTGTGATTATAGTAGAGTTACTAAAAGTAGGAGGATCCTAGATTTAGGTTCAAGTTAGTGTCTATAATCAATAGGTTGATTATAGTAAACTTTTGAGGTTCTTGTGAGGGAAAGATGTGGGTTTTCCTCTCTTGATCAAGAACGTTTCCAGATTAAACTTGTGTTATTAAAGTTTTCTTCACTATGTTATGTTCTTGGTTGGTTTACTATTTTATTTCTTGTGATTGACTTTTAGGGACCGGGTCCTTCATAGTGTAGTGCAATCCCCAGGGTTTCAATAATGGCTGATACAATTTCAAGTCTTGATGATATGTTATGACTAGTTCAATTTTGAGTCTTGATGATATTTATGACCGGTTCAATTTTGAGTACTAATGATAGATATGACTGGTTTAATTTTGGGTATCGACTACATATATATTACTAATTTGAGTCTGAGGGATGATTGTGACATTGATTATATACTTTGCATTCATTATAGCATACCTATTGCCTATCAATAGTATGCACCTATATCTATCAGCCCATATGGGTGGGTTGGGGGGTTGCATAGGTATGAGTGATGATTATGCCTTATTTTGTGGCGTATATTGATTGAACCTTCTAAGCCTGGAGTGGTGGGGGTACATGAAAGGCTCAACTAGGTATTGGTTATCTAGGCTAACGGAATACTCGCATTGTCATTGATATTATTATTATTATTATTATTATCATTTTTTTGATTATTATTATGGATATTTTATGATAGATTGGTTATTAATTCGGTATTGAGAGTTGAGATATAATTCTGGTTTCTTCTATCTTATGATTTCATTATTATTATTATATATGATTAACTCATGATTTGGCGTATGGTTAGAAACCCTGAGTATGTTGGTACTAAATGCTAGTAGGATTATGAGGTCTTGAAATAAAGATATGATGTTTTGGGTTGTTCTTTGATTTGAACTTGATTATATATATATAACTATATGTAGCTATGGTATTATTGTATATTATTTCCTTCCTTTATTTATTCAGATTGTATATTCATTCCTTGGCCTTGTATAATATTATATATCCTTATTTTACCCTTTGTTCATACAATGGCCAGGGATATAAGGTGTAGCATTGAGATTCTTGAGTATGGCTGGAATAGAATAGTTCATCCTTGATAATTCATTAGCCTTATTATGCTAGCTTCGTGGCCATGAGTAGAGTAGTTGCCCTTACTATCTCACTAGCTTTATTTTGTGACTACTACATATTTAGGTGTAGTTTTCATTATATTTATATGATATATGTATCTGCATTATCTTTTGTAGCTCAGTTGGCAGTTGGCTACTTGGTACCACATATTTTATATTCATAATACACTTTTGTAGCCTGCATATCATAGTATGGGATATCATCATTGGTGTGTGCATCGTGTGAAGCATCCATGGTTCAGAGATACAAAATGAGCTCCTCACAATCAAAGTATTACTTTTCTCCCTCTTATGTACTAGACAAGTGTCTATGTTATATTCGAAGATGAGTTGTAATAGTGTAATTCCCTTGGTATTTCATTTTGTACTCTTATTATATTAGAAACTCTTGTACTTATACCATCAGGTTTTGGGACTATATAATGTATTTAATCTTTTATTTTGTCTATTCTACATTTATTCTTTTATCTCCTTGGGTAGTCCATTACTAGTCGTTCCAAACTACGAATTTGTCTTGCCTACTGGCAGGTTATAGTAGGTGCCATTATGACCTGGGAAATTAGGTCATGAGAACGAATCATCCCATGGGTCCTACATTGGGAATCTTTAGCTCCGAGGTGCATATAGAGATTGTGCGATAACCTCGAGCATCATCATCATCATTATTATAATCATCTCCTCTATTGAATTTGTATTTACTTTGTACCTTTCTGTGATGTATTATTTTCCTTGATGTGACACCTGCCTATGTGTATGTCATCTTTCATATTTGTTTGTGTGATACATTTTACTTGTATTTCTCTCTCGTATTGCTATGGCGTATGTAGATATTATAGAACAGTTTGTGAAGATGGTGTAGGCTATCACTTGATACATTTTCTAGTTGCAAGTAACATGCCCTTAGTATGTATTTTGTATGTTTTATTTTCTATTTTGCTCTTTCGGCCCATGATACCTATTGAATATAAGTGGACCATACTCACCCCTAATACACCCTTTTGATGTAGATCCAGGTTTGAGTGTGCCTCACATTGGTTGATTTGGGAGACATTTTGAGCTTTTTGGGGTAATATTTGATCTTATACATCTGGAGTTGACTACTGTCTTTCTTTACTTTTTAGATATGTCTTTATTTATACTCGGAGATAGAGTTGTTCATGTTTTGATACCTTATGTATTTTGATCTCGAGTCATACTAGTTATGTTCTTACACTATGACTAAGTTTTGGGATTTGGTTTAGTATCATTGACTATGTATTCCGTTATTACTATAATGCATGTGGTTCGACTTTGCTCAAGGAGTCTTACCTTGGGTTTTGGTATTATCTTTTATATCATATCTATTTGGATGATGGGCTAACTTGTTAAGGCTTTCAGCGATAAGTGCCACCATGACCCTTGATTTTTGGTCCGTGACAAACTGGTATCAGAGCAGCTAGGTTCTTTGGTCTCAATAGGATAAGAACACTATATCTAATAGAATATCACAAATTGGTATGCAGACATCCGTATTTACCTTTAAGAGGCTATAAGATGTCTTTAGGAAACTCCTCTTATTTGGTTCCTTATTATGTGGGTCCTTCCATAACCTATATTCTGAATCACATTTCACTCTTTATTGTGTGAATGTCTGTGGTGTTCCTCTGGTTTTGAGTATGGATCCTCCAATGGTACCTACATCTGCTTATGGCACTCTACAGACTTTGATTATGCTACTTTTTTGCCGACATCTGAGTATGGTATTATCGAGGTTAGGAGTTTAACCTTTATATATATTACCTCCTTAGATGGGATCTCAGCCAGCCAGATTCGCTATGCCTCTTATTGTTGTAAGTGAAATTATGTATTCTGAGGAACAAGATAGGTTTAAGAGATTCACTCATTTGGGTCCTCCTAGGTTCAGTGGTGCTATAGGTGAGGATTCTTAGGAGTTCTTGATTGACTGTCTTGAGAAGTTGAATAACCTGGGTTTACTTGAGTTGCATGGTATTGCGTATGCTACTTATTAGTTGAGGGTTGCTGCTAGAGATTGGTGGATGACACTTATTGGTTGCAGACCTCTTGATTCTTTTGAGATGACTTGGGATCAGTTTTCTGAGGCCATTTTGGAGAGGTTCTTGCCTCACAGTTTCAGGGATCGGATGAAGGATGAGTTTGAACACTTAGAGCATGACTCCATTACGTTGAAGAGTATGAGGCATATTTCTATGCCTTGTCTAGATATTCCTATATCGGTATTGCCACCGAATCTGAGAAGATTCAAAAGTTCATAAAGGGGTTAGATGTTACTCTTCCGCTAGCTACGTCTAAGATGATAGTGTTTGGAGCATCATTCCAGAGTATAGTGCATCATGCTAGGATGAATGAGGTTATTCTTCAAGCATATCAGGGTCAAACAAATGGTACGAAAATGTAAAATTAAGATGGGGGTTTTTAAAGTACCAAGTAATGTTGTCACTTCAATATTAATGTTTCTAATCAACATAAATGGGAAACTCGAGTTATGTTCACCAAGGGTTTCGGGAATTGATAGATACTAGGTAATGCTAGAGATTCTTGGAATGATTAGAACAACAGAATATCCCTGACGATTATACTATTTGACTTATCTCTCGACATTACCAAAAAATTTATTATCTAATTCTCTCGAACTTAGATAACTTATCTATTTCCAATAGGATGTTATCTCAGGTAGATTAATCCATTTACGGCATTAATCATTAAACAGAAGGTTGGTAGCTTCCAGTCCCTATTGATAATTCACGTCCTCTAGTCTATTTCTCCATTAAAAGTAAATAAAACCTTAGGCATAACCTAATGTTTGTAACCACTAGATTTCAGTTAAAACAACAAAATTTCAAGATGTTCCACTAATATTTGAATCCGTTAAACACCTAGTATCATATCAAACCCTAATCCATGGATCCCATAACTCCGGCTAATGGAATTGGCCGCTCATGATTTGATGAACAAAATCACAAGTTGAATTCATAATGATAAGGATAACTTATGATTAGATGGAAAACAACAAGTAGTTTCTTCGATTGAATCACAAGGTAGAAACCCAAAAATAGTTGATAAAAACAAGAAGAATAATTGATGTAAGAGAGCAATGTTACGTGCCTCTCTTCCCTAGGTTAATTGTTTGATAGATGAATTATGAATGAATCAAAAACCCTAAAAGATGCTATTTATACTAAATCCTAATTAAGGTAATAAAATAACAAAATCACAGCTGGGCTTGAATTTAGGTGATGGCATATTGGTGTTGATCGTCAGGCTTATGACGGCATCTGAGATATGTCATCAGAATTCGTGCCTTCTTAACCTGTTCTGCCTCACTCTAACGTTGTCCTCCGATGGCTTACCAGAGGAGTGATGGCGTGTAGCAAATGTCATCAGACCTTCAGCTTATTTCACCATGTTCTGTCCCACTTGACGACATCTTTTGACAGCTTACCACACTTGTGACAACATATTAAGAATGTTGTCATCTTCATCCAACAACTCTTCTTCACTGTTCTTCCTGACGCCTTTTTCTGGTAGCTTACCACATCTCTAACGGCTTGCAAGAAATGCCGTCAGACTTATATCAGTTTACTTGTACCAGATTTTACTTATTTTGTTCATCTTTCCTATGTTTTCCTCCCATCCTTGACTTTCCTACAAAATCTTAGGAAATAACATCAAAAACACCAATAATTATTTAAGAACTTACAATTATTTCAAGTTAAAAAGTTTTAAATGTGCTACAAAAATCTACCACATCAGTAGACAGGCTGACTAAGTCAGCGCATTTCTTTCAGATGCACAGATCTCGTATATTCGGGAGTTACTCAGGATGCATGGAGTCCCTATGTCTATCATTTCAGATAAGGGTACTCAATTCACCTTGCAGTTCTGGAGAGATTTTTAGAGGGTTTTGGTAACCAAGTTCATTCAAGTTCTGCTTTTTATCTGCAGACTAATAGTTAGGCTGAGAGGACCATCCAAACTTTGGAGGACATGTTGAGGGAATATGTTCTTGATTTCAAAGATAGTTGGAATGAGCATTTTCCATTGATTGAGTTTGCGTATAACAATAGTTATCACTCTAGCATCCGGATGGCACCATTTGAGGCTTTGAATGGTAGAAGATGTAAATTACCCATAGGTTGGTTCAAAGTGAGTGAAGCTGCTTTAAATGGACCTGATGCAGTGTTCGAGGCTATGGAGAAGGTTAGGTTGATTAGAGAGAGGTTAAAAATAGCTCAGAGTCGACAAAAGTCATATGCCGCTGTTAGAAGGAGGGACTTTGAGTTCGAAGTTAATGATCTGGTATATCAAAAAATTTCACCCATGAAAGGGGTGAAAAGGTTTGGAAAAAAGGGGAAGCTTAGTCCCTGGTATATTGGCCCTTATAGGATCCTAAGCCGTGTTGGGAGAGTAGCCTATGAAGTTGAGTTTCATGTAGAGCTGGCAGTTGTTCATCCTATCTTTCATGTTTCCATGCTCAGGAAGCACATTAGTGATTTTGTTGTAGTGGAACCTTTAGAGAGCGCTGTTATTAAGAGTAGTCTTTCATTTGAAGAGGTTTTGGTTAAGATTCTAGACCATCAAGTCTGTAGACTAAGGAACAAAGAAGTTCCCTTGGTTAAAGTTTTGTGGCGGAACCAGTCAGTTGACGGTGCTACTTGGTAAGCAGAAGCAGATATGCGAGCCAAGTACCCGCACCTCTTGTCCGCAAGTTCAGATCAATCCGAAGGTACCATTGTCTCTTAATTCATCCCTTTTCTAATCAAAGTTGCTTCTATAAAGCTATTCTTATTATAAGTTATGCACTCTTCGAATTTTTCAAGATTTTAGGATGATACTGAGTCAGTTTAGCAATTCTTTTCAGCTATGCATCCTTAATTTCTCTGTATCCTTAGCCTATTTAGAGATATTTGAGGACGAATATTACCAAAGAGGAGATATTATAAGACCCCATAAAGTTTCCGCATCGTTAAAGCCTTCAAAGCAAGATAAAAGAAGCTTAACACTTGGAATTTTGGGTAAGTGTTTGACACATAGATTATTTTTAAGCCTTCAAACTTTGATGAATAATTTCGCGACCTTCCCGACCTCCATTTCTTGATTTTTTGTTGCGTTACAATGAGGTAAGTCAAGGGTATATCTCGGGTGAGTTTTGGAATTTTTAGACGAGCTTAAGGGCATGTTTGGCGTGCCATTCCAGTAGCTAAAGGCGATAGTAGGGCATCACCAAGGGTACTCCACCGCTTTAAGTGAGGCGTCGCCTTAGCTTTCTCACCGCTCTAGGTGAGGCGTCGTCCTGGATTCTCCCCCGCTCCTAGAAAGGCGTCTCCCTGGTAATAGTGCCAGGCTAAATTCTGCACTCCTTCTCCAAGTTATTAAGTGTAAACTTGGCATTTTCCACCCCTTTATCAGCTCTAACACGGGATTAAATCCCTAAGACACCAAAATAAGCTTATTTTCATCGAGATTCCTCAAGAACTTTCATTAGGGTTTCAACTTAAATACCCAGATATCTCAAGATTCAACTGTAGGTTTTCGTTAACTTTTTTAAGATTCGGATTCTCCTTTCTGAGGGCTACAAGAAGCACTTACTAATTTCATGATTTGCAACCTAAATCTAAGAGTTCATTCAAAGCTTCAATTTCAAGGTATGTGGGGTTTGAAAAAGAACACTCTTTCTTTCTTGTGCCCAAAAGTTTTAGTTTCTTAAAGATTTTTGTATTTTTAAGATGAATTCATGATTAGTTTGCTATAATTTGAATTATTAAGATTATACTTATTCAAGCCTTGAATTGATTGATTATTTCATTTAATTATGATCTTGAATTGATAATCCATATTATGAATTGCATATTTCTATATTGAGATGATATTTTCGAGAATTTCCAAGATTTTTGTCATAAGTTGAGCCTTAGTGAGAAATTGTGATCCTTAAGATTGAATTATTGGCATCCTCTAATGCAGTTCAAGAAGTGTACTTGAAATTCCTAAGCCTTTGAGTTTTAAAGCTTATTTGTGATAAGTCTATCAAGATTTCAAGAAAGAGTTGACTTTTATCCTAAGCTAAGAAAAGAAATCCACACCCATAAAGGGAAGCATAGTTGGCTCCTATTGTGAACTTTTGAACAGTTTAAGGTGGATTTTTCTTGAAGTTCTAAGCTAAGTAAGGGAGTAGTATTTAGCACTGAGTTGGGCTTGATTCCAAGGTCTCATGCGCAGAACTACGTGCCCCCGTAGGTTTCTGATTTACCCTAAGTGGGTTAAGCTAGTGATCAGTAAAAGAAAAGGTTTTACTCCGATGGCAAGGATAGAGCAACTCTCCCCAATGTGGGCAAGACGTTGGACTCCATATAGCTCGCATGGCTTATGTCGGTTAGAAGAAACTCTCTAAGCATCCCATGTTTCCAAGTGTCCCAAGTCTTAAATTTCTAAAGCTTTAAGTCTTTGAGTTTTAAAGAAGTTTCATTCTTCTTAATATGAAAATATGAGTTTGAAAGTATGTGTATTGTGAGAACCATGATCCTAAGACTTCTCAAGTCCCCAAAGATTCAAGTGTACATTCTGGAAAGTTTATGTTTTAAGATTTCATCCAGTTATAATTTTGAGAGCAAACAAAGAATCAAGATTTGGAACAAAGTGTAGTGACTCACGTAATTTATACTACATGTTTCCTTATTTATGTGTTATGAGAGTTTTATTCAAGCTATGTGAGTCATCTACAACAGCATGCATGTTTTCTATAAAGATATATGATATTGATTATTTAATTGCATACAACCCCATATGCTCAATACATTCCCAAAGTACTGATCCACATACACGTCTGTGTGTTGCATTGTCTTATAATGTAGGTTCAGGTGCTCAGTCCAAGCCTCATCGGTGATTCCTGAGCACTTTTATCTACATTTTAGCAGTGCTGAGTCCTCATGGTTCGTGGACCTATCTTCACACATTTCAGTAGCTTTAGTAAATGTTTTACTACTTTCAGTTCAATTCGAGTCAGTTGGAGATCTGTCCCAATGGCTCTCTAGTTTACTTGAGTAGTAAGGGCTTATCAGACTAGTTTATTAGATTATGAGTATGTTGATATTTTCAGTATTATAACTGTCCGGATAAAGTATTTTCTTCATTTTCTTATGGTTATAATATGATAGTACTAGTGATTGCCTTATTCCTCTCTAAGTAAGCTTTATAAATAATAGCAGGCTCAAAGGGTTAGCTTGGGGATATGTGTAGCCTTAAGCATCGTGTGACGTCCTGGGACCCATTTTTGGGGCATTACATGGGGAGCATAATCTAAGCCCATGCTAGTAAACAATATGTAGACATCATGACTTCACATTCCAACCTACAATTTCTAGAGTTTTATCACGAAGTCTTCTAATAATGCATACATGTTACATAAATGAACATGAAGCTTGTAATAACTCATGAATTAGAAACTCGATTACATCATAGACATGGATAAAATTAACTCCAACATGGAAATCATAAAATAAATCAACTTGTAGTTTAAAAGAGTTTCTTGAACTCTAAGGGTGGAAGAATACCCTTCAATGGACATTCAACATACCTTGGTTATTAAGTTCTTAAGATTGATGTTCTTGAAGCTTAATCTTGAAATTATATCCCCTTGGGTTTTTGTTCTTGAGTAATTTGAGATGAATGAATAAATTTAGCCCTAGGAATGACTTAATCTCGTGTTTTGGGGGCTGAATAAGATGGGAAAATAACCCAATTACCCCTGAGGATGCGATTTTTTAATTCTTGAAAAGTGTGCCCAGCGACGTGCAGACCGGCGCACTGCATCAATGGGGTTGATGCGAAGGTCGGTGCGATGCATCGAGTTAGCATGGACTTACTGGAATTTGGTACTGGGAGCTGGGAACAAATATTCATCGGCACGATAGGAAATGCGACACATTGAGATCATATTGATCCACTGGTTTGGATTTCCAAATATGCCTCAAACGATGTTGTAAAAATCTGAAACTCGTTCGGAACACCTACTGACATTCCTGATCATGAATCAACATAAAAATCAATATTTAATGGATTAAGGATTTTGAAATAAGATTTTCAACTTATGAAGGCTAAAATAGTTCCAAGTATAAACACTTAGCTGAAATTTCTAAGTCTGGTACCCCCTTATTAAGCTCTAAGGGACAGAGTTAATCTTAGAATTTGATGGGGTCTTACAATATATCCCTCTTAGAAATATTCTTTCTCGAGTGAAGGCAAAAACTCAAATATTAAACATTTCTCAAGTTCCTAGTAAGTGTGTGAGCTTGAATAGAAATTGTTCTTGAGTCAAAATACAAATTTGTAATTGAAGTACTCATGCTATAAACATAGTGTTTTCTTTTGTTGAGAGAAGTGCTTAGGTAGAGTTGCCTCAACTTGTTGCTGATTAGATTTAACAAGTTTTTGAGGGAAACTTGGCAGAGGTGTCAAGGTGTGCTTGTAATAGAGGTATTTCAAGCAGGAGAAACCTTTAGTTAGGTTCACAATCGAGTCTATAATCAAGAGTTTTGTTATAGTGGAATATTTTGAGTTTGTAAGGGCAAACTATGATTTTTCCTTTCTTGAGCAAGGGGGTTTCAATGTTAAATTCCGTGTTCTTTACCTTTCTTGCTATGGTTTATGATTCCTAGCAATTTACTATTTCATTGCCTATGATTGATTTTGAGGGACCTGGTCCCTTACTGTGTGGTGCAACCCCCAAGGGTTTCAACAATTGGTATCAGATATAGGTCACTCTAAAAGGTTCACACCTAGAGTTTCTTGGTTAGCAAGCTGCTCCACCCTATCTAGAAGCAGGATAATCTACCCCTAGACCACCAATATTTAATGGACATTACTATAGGTGGTAGAATACCAGGATATTGATTTTATTATGGCTGAGGTTAGTGAACTGATGGACAAAATTCTTTATAGAACTCATGTGCCTATTAAAGAAGTCAAAGAAGGAGAGGTTACAAGGATGGTTGTTAAAATTAGGAGAGAGTAAAATAATGAATACATGAAAAAGAATAAAAAGAATTACAAGTCCAAGAAGCTGTTAGTATGTGGCTTAGATCCTGATGAAAACAATGGGATCTCAGTTTGTGAAAATGCAAAAGAGGTCTAGGATTTCTTGAGAATTGCTCATGAAGGCACCAACGATGTGAAGGATTCAAAAGTGGACATGCAGACTACTCAGTATGAAACCATCACCATGAAAGAAGGAGAAACAATCCCAAAAATGTATATAAGGTTCACTTATATCACAAATAAGTTTTAGTGCTTAGGTGAAGTGATTCCCATGTACAAGCAAGTGAGAAAAATTCATGGTGTTCTTCCTAAGTCTTGGGAAAGTAAAGTGGATACCATAACTGATGCAAGAAACCTAATGACCCTCACTATGGATGAAATCATTGGAAATCTACAGACTCATGAGCTTAAAAAGATACAAGGCTAGAGAAGAAAGAAGAAAACATTGAAAGATCCCTAGCATTGAAGGCTTCTAAATATGATCCAGTTGATGATGAAGACAGTGATGTTGCCTATTTGGCAAATAGGATTATTAGAGACATGAAAAAGAGTGGTTAGTTTCAAAGTAGAGGAAGAAATATTGAAGTGTGTCACAAATATGGAAGTCCTGAACATTTTATCAAGGACTTTTCCATGCACAAAATAGACCATCAGGATTACCTTACTGTTATAGGTGACAAAGAAAAGATCAGGGACCAGGTCCCTGACAATTTAAGAAGAAAGGTTGCAACTGATTATGTAGTAAAGCAAGCTCTTGCACCATGGGGAAATTCCTCTAGTGAATCTGATGAGGATAAAAAGTCTGGAGATGTGTCTATGCTAGAAGTGGAAGATTGTCAAGTTATCTATGATTCCTTATTTACTTTTATGGCAAATATAGATGATGAAGTAGAAGATAATGTAACTCTCTCTGATATAAAGGAAAATCTAGATAGCTATTTTTATAGAAAGATAAAAAATCTTTCTAGTGTGCTGATTGATTCTGTATGTGAATTAAATGTTGAGAAAATTTCTCTAGAGGAGAAAGTAGAGAATTTGTTTATTATTTCATGCCTTGATCTAGGGTTCTTTCATAAATAACCTTTCTACTTCTCCGGAGGTAATGGTATGGACTACGTATATCTTACCCTCCCTAGACCCCACTATGTGGGAATACACTGGGTTTGTTGTTATTGTTGTTGTTAAGAAAGTAGAGAATTAAGAGCTTGAATTGATTTCTTTAACCGTAAGATATATGTAACTGGAGAAATTGTCACTAAATTAAAATCTAAAAATCTAAGGTGTATGAGCCAACTGGAGAAGGTGGGTGACTTAGATGGCAAGGGAAAGATAGAAGATTTAAAGCTTAAAATTAATCTTGAAGAGAAATTGAAGGACTCTCACAAACACCTTATGCCCGCACTTCACAAAAAATGAAGAGTTAGAAAGGGACCTGGTCCATCTAAGACAAGAACTTACGAAATCTCTTAAATGGACTATATCTTCATAAATCCTTTTTAATCTTACCATTCAAGGTGAAAATAATGGTAAGGGTCTTGGTTATCAAGGAGACTCACAATATCTTGGGTCAAAAGGAAAATCTACTCATGGTACTAAACACAAGAGTTATAAGCATCTGTGTACTTATTGTGGAAGAGATGGAAATTTGAAGGAAAAATATCAGTATTGGTTCAAAGATAAAATGAGCAGTACTGAATACATTCAGCAGGAAAATTCCTATCATAAGGGTTTCAAACCCTTGAAAAATATAAAGAAAAACTCTCTACGTAGATGGTCCAAGAAGGATTTAGTCACACCACTCTCTTCCTATTGGGAACTAAAACTCAAATGGTTTCCTAAATACAACAAGTGATTATGATTCTAGGTGCAAGATAGGGGATTGAAGTCAGGGATGGCTCTGTGACAATGTATGAGCAAGGCTTAATACAGGAAGGTCTTACTGTGTTCACTCTTTCAAGACACTTTAGGTGAAGGCATCTTATCGTGAAAAATTTATTTCAAGTACCTAGTCCTTGGATTATCCTAGTGATAATGCTTTGAATAATAAACTAAAAAGGGAGGAATCCTTTGATTGAAGAAAAAAGGGTATGCAGAGGTAAAAGGATGAAGAAAGAAATGATCAAACTAACCTGAGCTATCATGGGAATTAGTTTTTCTTTCCAATATTTGGTATGTTTCGGACACTAGTATCCTTTATAAGGTAAGTATAGTTTGGTCTAACTCAGTCTCACACCCTTGTAGGTATACACCTATGGGGACAACTTTGGGAGAAAAAAATTGAAGCAAAACATAAGTTAAGAATTTACTCAAGAAAGAAAGGGACTTGGTCCAATCTCCTAGGTTAGTACCATTACAAGATGCTTCAATAATCTAAAAAATACTGTCTAAAAAGCCATGTGTTTCTCATGTCTAAGTATAAGCCATTAATTCTCTTAGAAAATGAAGAGTCATAATTATTTTGATCAAACATGTCAATTCAGAAGGAATATCTTTCAACAACAATGGTCTCTTCTCTAAACTTACTAAATTAGACTCTTTCACATTCTTCTTCAACTAATTAAGTTTGTCTTCCGAAATTGATCATCTACTATGAACCAAACTGGTCCATTACCCTCACTCTCCTATTTATAAAATCAAAATGGCTGATGTTCCTACTTTTAAATTCCCTGGTAAATACTTCAAAGTAAATAAAAGTCCTAATGAATAGCCTGAACATTCAATAATTGAATGCTATAATCCATCATTAACCAAAGCAATCGGTTTTTTGAGCTTCCAACAAGATCCTAAGCTAACCTTTTCTTCCTACAAAAATCCTAAACATGTAAATTCGTCAGTCCTCACAGAATTCTCCTCTGCTTTAGAAATTTGTGGTTAGTCATTCATGGCAGAGAATTCACATCAAAGTCTTGGCTCTCACATTGAAAAAAAATCTTCTCAACCCAAAATTCCATCTCTTTTAAAACCCCAAAACCACCTGTAGAATCTCAAAATATTATTTTGACTGATGAACCCAACAAAAATGAATTTTCTAAAATTCTACAAGTACCTAGTTATCCTACTTTCTTAGATTTAAACCCAAATTTTGCTCAATTATTTGGTAATGAAATCCCAGTTAGAAGGGTTGATCTTTGTTTTAATGAGAACAAGGTGGCTGAGAACTTACTTCTACTAGCATATGATACCTCAGTCAGTAGAGAAGAACAAGTAACATGAGAAATGACTGAAATAGATAATGGAAATAAAGTATTATCACCTCTAAATGAGGAGGGTGAGGAGTTTGAGGATAAACTTCTCTTAAGATGGATTGTGAAAATACAAAGGGGAAGTAGAGGCAAGAAAATTATGGTGAACTCTAATGTAAATATGGCAAAATCGTAGTCTACCATTAAATAAAGAAGACCCAAGAAAGTTGTTTCAATTGGGGAAAAAGAAGATACTGAAGTAGTTGAGGTTGAAAAGGAGAATGGTATTGCTGCATGTTCTTTTTTAGAGAAATTGAGAAAAGAAAAATTAAATTTTATATTGCTGGAAGGACTAGGTCCTCTAGTTTAAAATTTGGCAATCCTACTGAGATGAGGCAGAAATATATAGCAGAAAAAGGGAAGGAAATTTGTATGGGACCTGGTTCCAAGAGAAAAAAACCTGATGTCGAAGAAATGAGGATTATTCCAAAGAAAAGCAAATGGGAGAAAAGTGAAAAGAATGTGGCTAGAGAACAAAGAAATAAAATACTAAAACACAGAGAGTCCTATCAGGAAGAGTCATTGATCCAAAAAGGTATGACAAACCTAGGATGATTGAATTGGTTAAACATTTCAGGCATAAATGTTGTTTACACTTGTTTGAGGAATTAACCTCTATGGTCTTTGAGAATAAGGTCAGAGAATTTTACTACACCATGAATTCTTAGGAGATAGGCTAAGCTTGTCTGCCCAAGTGCAAGGAAAGTCTATCTATTTTGATGAAGAAGACCTAGGAAAAATCTTGGATGTACAAGTTATTGGAGTTAGGACAATTGTAAAGTAACAAACCACAATTGAGTTTATATTCAACGCTGCCAAGGTGGGTAGAACTTCTATAAAAGTTATGAAAAAAGAAATTCATGATAAGTAAGTTTCAACTAGTGTTTGAATTATCAATAAAGTTGTACTGCCAAGATTTGGGAAGAGTACCATTGGATTTGGGGCCAATCTATTCTTGATAGAATTCCTAAGTAATTTTAAATTGATCAGCCTGCCTTCTCTTACGATTAAACACATAAAGAAAGTAATTATTGAGAAAGAAGAAGACATAGAATGCCCTATGGTTACTTGCTGAATAGGGTATTTGATCATTTTGGAGTAGTTAGGACTAGAGGAATTCCTAGAATAGAGAAAAAAGTTCACTCTAACCACTTTTGTTGAAATTGAGTGCATAGAAAGTAAAATGGGAACTTTATCCTAAGTATCTAAACTTTTGACTGCTCAAGAAATCGTAGCCAAAGAAATTAAGGAAGTAAGTATCAAGTTAGAAGAAAAAGATGTTTAATAATTCACTTAAGGTTGAAAAATTAGAAGCTGGACTTTGAGGGACCAGGCACCTCTAAAGCACTGATATAAAAAAATGTAGAACTCCATGTGAAGTGGCAAAATTGGCTAGTGAAGTTCATTAATTAAATGTAAAATTAAATAAACTCACTAAGTAGTAGTTGGATGCCCATGCTACGAAAAAAATCTTGAATAGAATTATTAATTAAGTCCCTTTCTTCCAAGCCTCCTTCCTCCTAAGTCTAACTATCCTTATTCTCTTACTCAACCCTATGTTAGTTCCAATGTTAGTTCCACTCCTTGTTATCATGTGGTTGTTAAGGGCAATTATTTTTGGTAATTGTTTTAGTATACTAAATTGATACTTATACTAAATTGATACTTAGCTTCATAATAATAAATGAATTTTAATTTGTGTGCTTCATCTGTTCTCTCTTTTAAAAATGTTCATCATGTTAGTATTGCCCTGGTAGCCATGTGTTAACTAATCTATACTTTCTTTACTCTTGGTTTAGTATTATTCCTTTTCAATGATGCCAAATTGGGTAATAATCTCATGTGATAAGGAGTAGGTACCATATAATGTGTTAAGTTGTAGATGTAGTGACATGACATAGTGATAGGGGGAACTAAATAAATGAATAACTTGATGAGTGGACAAATGACTTAAAGAGGTAACAACAAAGGACCAGGTCCCTGTGTTGCATGATGGTAAAAGAGTGATAACAGAGGGAACATTCATCTTTAGAGTAGTAATCACACCGATTAAAAGTGATGGTTGCGCTTAAAGTTGTATGGTTGGTTTGTTAACATCAAAAAGTATGAAAATTTCTATATGTAGTTTATATAATGAGTAACTAACTACAAGGGATCAGGTCCCTGGATGTTCATAGTACAGTACAGTTGGCATGCATGTCTGCACAGTTTTGTCCTCTTATGTAACAAACTTGCAGGTGCTGCTTATACTGAATAGGACACCTGTTCCAATGATATTTCATCCCTAATCATCACCAACTATAAAAGGAAAAAGATGCTTCTTCATCAAATTGTTTTTTTCAAATATTTTGGAGATCTTAAGAAGGAAGAACAGGCAAAAACTCCGAAATTCAACATTGCTCAAGTTCCTAGTGAGTATGTGAGCTTTAATAGAAAATGTTTTTGAGTCAAAATACTGATTTGTAATTGAACTACTCATGCTATAAGAGTAGTATTTTCTTTTAATAAGAGAAATGCTTAGGTAGAGTTGCCTAAGCTTGTTGCTGGTTAGAGTTAACCCATTTTTGATGGAAACATGGCAAATATATCCATATGTGCTTGTAGTAATGGTATTGGAAGTAGGAGAAACCTATAGTTAGGTTCACAATTAAGTCTGTAATCAAGAGTTTGGTTATAGTGGGACTGTTTTGAGCTTGGAAGGGCAAGCCATGGTTTTTCCTTCCTTGAGCAATGGGTTTCCATCTTAAATCCTGTGTTCTTTACCTTTTTTGAAAAGGTTTATAATTCCTGGTGATTTACTATTTCATTTCCTGTGATTAACTTTGAGGGACCTGGTCTCTTATTGTGTAGTGCAACCACCAAAGGTTTCAATATAGTGTCTCTATGTCGCTACATCGAGTACTTCTTCACTGAACTATTAGGCTCGGGAGACTCTGCCCGTCTTGTTGAGGTATCTACCTTCTTCTTCTTATAAGTTTTAGGTGCTATATGTACCTAAAAAAATACATGTTAGTTTCACACAAAAATGAGGGATAACAAAAGTTGAAGAAAAACTCAAAATTCGAAGAGTTTAAATTTTTCTTAATTTTCACACCTCTCTATGTCATTTGAAATCCCAACATGTCCAATGTACACACATATGTCAAGAATCATGATTTTCAAAGCAAACTCAGCATGCTCAACTTGTGGTATTACTCTACTTCTTTAAGTTCATCTTCCGGTTAGGGCGTAACATTAGAATTAAATTCAAAACAAGGCCCTACATTATGATTTTAGTATTCTTAAAGTATCCTAAATCAAGCATGATAGAATCTATCTATTTTTCATAGGAACATACATATCAACATGTTTATACAATAAATAAATCAATTCCTAACTATTTCGAGCCAAGAAAGTTGCCTATTTTATGATGAATCAAAAATGAACAATGAAGAACTCGAGAAAAATCAAATTTGAAACTTTTTTTAGTGTGTTGGGACAAGTTGGTATCTCAAACAAGTGTCAATTTAACCTTTATTTAAGTGTGGGGTTAGTTTATCTTTTAAGAGGGCAATCTGAGCATTTGAGGGATTTAGAATGAGGTTGAATGTGTTTAAATATGGATGGGGAGGATGTTTGTGGTCATATATATGTGTTGGTAGGCCTGAAATTTTAATTAATATTTGGGCCCTCTCATGACCTAGTTGCGATAGCTACATGCACGTGCTACCTGCGATCAAGCGTGGGGCACAAGTGCTACTTGCGCCCATTGGGTACAGGGCCAAAAATTTTGGCCTACTTTCCTACTCTCCGGACTTGGATTTTAAAAATTTTATAGATACTAATTGTCCCGAAATGAAAGTTACAGTCCCAAAAGTATGAATAGGTGCCAAAGTCCACAACTTTCCATTTTTCCTCATCAAAGTTTTGACTTTTCAATTTATTGTTCAACTTACCCGCGTCGTGTGGGACTTATTACCATGATGGGTTAGTCACACAGTCCTCTTACCTAGAAATTTATCAATGCAACAATTTTACCATAATCACAGTAAGTCTAAGATCTAAAAACCTACAAAAGAAAACAACAAAAAGTGAACAATAAAATAGAGGGTTGTCTCCCACTCAACGCTTAATTTAATGATGTGGCATGATGTGGCTGTGTTGTTACTCACACTTCACCAACAAAACATATTGGTTGCTTCCCATGTATTTCTTGATTTAACGTCGCGGTGCCAGTATCTTGTTTACTCAAAATCCATTAAGATCCTACAGGAGTACCCTTCAGGGTCATTAATACACTCAATCACCGAATCCACTCTCATGTAGGTAGGATACTTAATTAATTTTTAGATGTTAAAGGTAGCTTCCTCACTGTTGACTCTGAATATCATCTCTCCTTTCTCTATGTCAACCATCGGTCTAACTGTGGCCATAAACGGTCTCCCCAATATAATGGACATCTCAGTGTCCAACTCACTATTAAGAATGACAAAGTCAGCAAGGAATATGAGATTGTCCACTCTCACAATCACATTAAATGAAATGCCTATAGGTTTATTCACCATGCAGCCAGCCATCAATAGCTGCATTGAAGTTAGTTTTGGAGGGTTAAAACCCAATTGCTTGAATATGGCCAACAACATTAGATTTATGTTGGCTCCTAAGTCACATAAAGATCTGGTAAATTGGGATGACCCAATAGTAAATGGTATAGTGAATGCTCTAGGGTCACACTTTTTCTGAAGCAAAGCCTTCATAGTGACTGCACTACAATGGTGAAAGCCATTAGCATCCTTAATCGTAGCTCCTTTCTTCTTTGTGACCAATTGATTCATAAACCTGGCATATCTAGGCATCTTCCCCAACTCCTCGAGAAGAGGCGTATTTAGGCTCAAATCTTTCAGCATCTTAATGAATAACTTGAATTTTCCTTTATTTTTTTTTACTTTAGTCGCTAAGAAAAAGGTGAGGGCAGTCCTGGAATTTGTATTATTTCCCACTAAACAATGGGACCCTTACCATTTTCTTTGGCAACTGCATCATCCCCACCTGTTGCCTTTTTTGACTTCTCAATAGGTGTTTCATCATCATCAACTTCCATAGCAGGCAGTGGGGGAACAATAGTAGTAATACCACTCCTCGTGGAATATGGAAAGAACATGACTGTCATTTTTTGGAATATGTACAATATTTCTTGAAAAGATACCTAGATATCTTTGGTTTAGAGTAGCTGGCATCTACCTGAAATGGTGATCCAACTGCTTGATAGAAATTTCATAAGATTCAATATTTTGGGGTCATAAGATTCAACATATTGGGTCAACTCTAAAATTTTAGCCATAATCTTCTCAAGTATGATCTTCTGATTTTCATGACCCTTCATCAGTTCAGTCAGCATCTTTTCCATTCTTGATTACATATATTCTGGCAATCAAAATGTACCAATCTCCCATCTCTCTATAGTCATCCTTTTTTCTCTAGTCACCACCCCACTCTCCACTATGGTCTCTTTATTTGTCATAGTAGTTCTAACCTTAGTTCCCTTGCCCCTGGGCTCGAAAACCCACCAATTGACAATCTAGATAGTTTGTTTCCTCCTCCAATTCTTACTTATAAACTTTGGAAGCTGAACCTTATGATACTATTGTGTTTACCTTTCGAAAGTTGTTGTTGCATGTTGATTTGCTAGTACCCCCAGATCATTATTTAAAAGAACAATTTCTTATACTACTGAATAATTAGCTACGTTCTGGTTTAGTAGGGACCAATAACATATCTTCTATATCCCCTCTCAGCCTCCCGAGTTTTCCACCCTTGGTTAGTGAATGAGATATGATGTATTATCTCTGAAGCTGCCTCCAGTGTAGTCTTATAAAAGCTTCTCCAGATATGGTGTCTGCCATGGCATTGGAGCTATTGGTCAAGGCTCTGTAGAATATCTTTAATAAGCTTATCCCTTACATCCAATGGTTGGGCACAATACCCATCTTCTTCTTGAACTTGAACCATACTTCATACATATATTTGGACTACAATTTCTTAAAATTATAGATCTCATCTTTAAGCCCAATATCCTAGATGGAGGAAAGAACCTATTCAAGAATTGCCTGCACAACTCGTTCAATATAGTGATAGAGCATCTTAGCAGTTCCCCTAACCATAAAGATTCTTCTTCTGTAAGTGAGAAGGGGAACAACCTAAGGCTAAATGTTTCCTGATTCACCCCTAAATTTGTATATGAACTGTAGATACCAATGAAATTACCAAAGCACAAATTTGCATCATCTGTAGTCATACTAGGAAACACACCTTCATATTTTAGAGTTGGATCATTGCGCTTTTTATGTCAAACTTAATGCCTAGGGGTAAAACAAGAAGAATAATGGCTCCAACCAATGTTGACTCAACATATCCCAAATATTCTTCATTACCTATATGTGGTTGCATATATTGGTATGCTGGGATCACTTAAACACGGGCACCTCTTGCTCTATTTTGATTTCCACCTAGTGCTGCTCGATAGTCTACTTCTTATCTTTGCTCATCTAGCTATGCCTTTTTAGCTATCTGCTGAGCTTATTCCATTACCTTCCCTTTTTCACAGCTTGAGATAAAATTTAACTGGTGTGCTGATCAAAAATATCTTGTACTCCTTCAAGAGGAGGGGGAGGTACAACTTCATGAATCCCTTTAGGATTATCAACTCTTTTCTGTTCCACCATCCTACTAGGTATTTGTAGGATTCTTTCTGGATTCAGATTCTCTGAGAGTAAGGGATTTCCTATACTCTTTGTGCTAGGCATACACCGACATATGACTAAGAGAAAAAACAAAAAAGAAAACCAAAAAACTGCAACAACTTCAAATCACAAATCAACAATGTATTCCCCAGCAACGATGCCAAAATTTATTGATGTCCAAGCTAGAAGATAACACGACCACTGCCAATTATTTTAACCCAATAAAGGTTAGGGTCAAATCCCAAAGGAAAACTTGGAATCGTGGCTCTCAGCTGTTATAATAAATGGGTAGAAATGGAAAAGTAAATAAGGTGGTTTTGAGTATCAAGGTAGAACAATTAGAAAAGATCAACTTCGGTTGTAATCAGTCATGAGTGAACACTAGGATTGTGTTACCCATGGATTCTCAAATTTGTAGGCTTATCATGCTATGTTGAACCAACTAGATACCTTACATGCAGAATCGATAAGTTATGTACCTTCTACAGTCTTTTGGACGAGTAGAAGGATTTCACCCTTTACCTTTTGAGTATCAGGATGATTCTTTACTAACCCTTATCTTGATCCCAATTAACTATTACCTTTTGATTCTTTAGTTATTTGATGAAATCTAACCATCTTAATAACATAAATCCTAGAAGCATGGATCGACAAGTAAACTCTAAATTACTGTTGTCTTTATGTTTTCCTAGTTACTACTCCTCTTTTGGAGTAAGTAGCAATAATCTAGACGGGATCCTAATGTTTGGACCCATTCAAAAAACTATTGTATTGAAAATAATGTATTGCATGCATAGGTATTGATTCAGAACAACAATAGAACTTTCCCTACTTCATCAATCCGCCAGGGTTTCAACAACCCTAGATATGGGTTTTAAGCCGCTCATGCTTGTGAAGTAATCAACAACATTCATGATTGAAAGAAGAGATGAAATCACAATAATAAGAAGTAGAAAGCACAAAATCATAACTAAATTAATTAACTAAAAATACAATAGGGTTCCAAGATCAAAATTGAATCTCGAAATCAAAATATGTTTGTGAATATCAAGAGTGCGTTACTTTTACTAAAAACACATAAAGGGTATTTATAGTACATGAGGAAACCGTAAAATCAACATCCGAACAAAATAGGAGAAAAAGAGTTGTTGGCCACTTATGATCCCTACTTATACCCTGACCTTGGGCACAGGTGGTACCAACAACCAGCAGGGAGGGCACAAGTGGCAACCGTAAGTGCCAGACCAAAAATTCCTGTAAGTTAGCTCTCGAGATTTTGGACTTCTAGAACTTGGTTTGCCTACATTCGGTCCATAAATACCACCTGTGGTCAACGTGTTTACTTAAAAAGTGTTAGGAGTCATCTTTTCAGCTCTTTTTCAATCCCCGTGTATGGTTTGATCACTATCAAGTCGGAAAGTGTCCCAAATATCCACAGTTGCTCCAATAAATAGCCAAAACACCTTATTTATCTTTTTAACAAAGTTAGTATCTAAAACATGATTTCTTAAAAAACATACATAGTGCAGTATAACATGGACACAAGTGCAGGCGATCATACAAGTAATATAGTGACTAATATAGTCAGATATCGTACCCACGAGGACTTTTTAACTAGAAATCCAATTAACTTTAGCTGTCAATAAGAATGTATTAAGTGTTTCAAAGTAACCAGTTGATTGTGAAGTTTCTGGTATGAATATAATTAATAAAAGAATAATTTTTTTTTACAATATTAACGTAAGCCGGGTTGTAAACAATAATGAGGGAGAATTCTAGGGTTGAGACTCTTTTAACAATCTTACAAATTTCTATTCTTATCGCAGTTCAGTTGATTATCAGGTTACTGGTTCTTAGGGTTATATAGTATGATCATCGTCTCCCGTCCTCTAATCTTCTACCTATCTGGACTTTACAACTTCATCATTGAGCGGGGATGCAATAATCCATTTAGATGCATAAAGATATCATCCTATAATTGAAAAAGAAAGTCTTCTATGTATATCACTATCCTAGACTATAATTCAAATTTTGTATTTTATAAGAGAATAAGAATCTTGCTCGATAATCTCTTCGTTCTAACCTATGATTCTCCTCCCAGGTTCATATAAGAATATGGATTTATCTTAATGGTGGCCAATCATCAAAATAGTAAGAACAAGAGATTAAGAATAACCCATACAATAATTCAACATTAAACTACGATAAAGAATATCAAAGTGCAATTATGTCTTCTGCCTCAACCCTAGAACAAGGGTGTTTATCTACTCATGTTCGAATTCAACATCAAAAACTGATGATTAAACATACCACAAAGTAATCTTGGAATAATGAAGTTCAAGGCACCCTAAAAAGGTATTGTAAGTGTTTTTTCCTCTATTGTACATTTCTAAAGTAGTCTCAATTGTGCTCAATTGCTCCTTTTATAGTAGGACGATTTTTGCCTAATAGGGAACCAAGGTCATGCAATAAGGGTCAATACCAAGGAATAGGGCTCGTGACATGAGGGGAACTCCCAGGAACTAGGGCTTGTAACAGGAGGGTTAGTCCTAGGAAATAGGGGTTGCACCGTGACCTTATCGCGAGACCCCACTGGAATTGCAACTTTTTACGCAGTTTCACTCCTTCTCTATTTATTGTTTCTTCCCTTGCTTTAGACTTCAAATGCATGCTTTTCAATCTCAGTCCACTTTTTATCATGTTCATGCAATCAATCCCAAAGCGTGAATCATCACTTGCTTTATACCATGCATCTAATTTTATCAAATTCTATAAAAAAATCCACCCTGCATCACTAATCACGTCTATAATTTAAATCATGCAATTACAAATCAAAACATAATAAGAACACATATTTTAGCTCATAGAACAAGTCCTATTATTTATGAATATTGGTTCTTGGACATAAAAATATGCCTAAGATCACCACCCCACACTTATAACCTTGTTCATCCTCGAACCACTTCAAGCAACACTATAGTCAATTAAGCTTAACATCATAAACTTGCAAAATACTTGTGTTGGGCATTCATAAATCGAACAATGACTTTTTCTTAAAACATGTCAATAAACTTCTAAAAACATGGGATTATTCTTTTCAAATATCCTCAACTCAACAGTGAACTTTCAATTCGTAGGCAAACTCAATCAGGAACATTATAAGTAACCTGACTATCACCCACATGCACCCTCATAACAAGAAAGTTTCCCACATTATTTCACAATCTTACAATATAAAATAGAATGGGAATTTTAAAAATAAATATCTCACTCTCAATAAAGGATTAATACATGATAGACAATGAACCATAAGATTTTCCTTGGTGTCCTACTCTACTAATAGTTGGATGTTGGGATGAAGGATCAAGTAGGTCTTCCAAGGTTATAACGTAGGATAAGCGATGGGTAAGAACTTATTGGGTGAATAGTGACTAATCTCCCCAAGTACTTTAGTACCTTACATAAACATTTGAATCATCAGATTAACAACCTAATTCTTTCCTCATAATCTTTCCTTCCTTTCTTGTGTTTACCTTATCTTTTTAAAATTATTACACACTATGGTGGGAGTTTCATCTATTCACCACTTTTTTTATTTTCTTCTAATTTTTTTATACTCTCAACAACTACAAATATTAACTTCCTATCTCAATAGTAATCTCTTAAGGGTTTCGATTTCACCGTCATCCTTATTTAAATTTCTCGACTTACTTTAATAATCTCAACAAAGAGCTTAGGAGTTTTGGATCAAATTATGGTTAAAGAACAAAAGCAGAAGATGCTACTTATGAGGCTGCCAAAGAAATTAAGCTATCGGCTTAATGGGGCTAACTAGGGATATACATAAGGGTAGGTAACAAGGTCTACAAATTTGGCTATAAACAAAAATTCATACATCATTTCCTAATCCCAATATCCTTTATTTTGCCTTGTAAACACACTGGGAAAGTTCTAGACATCATTAGACATGTAGAATAACTAAACACCTCCCTCACTCTTGGTGCATGATAGATTAATGTCGGATCCCTATAGTTTTCGATCTCGCTCTTGTCAAATTCACATTTAAGCTAACAAACTGGAAATTTCACCTATTGAGATTAAATGTCTACAATAGTTCTATCTTTAAGCTATTGCATGCTTCTATTTCAACAAAAGTAAGTTCCAATTTAACCTATCACATGGCCTATCATTTTTCCTAAAAGTTGTGATTCAGTTCTTATCACTTCTTACTTTCTAATGTCTAAATCCCCTTAAGACGGTCGTCATCCATTCATCATAAAGGAGTGCACCTAACTATGAAAACTTATTGAGACTTACCTTGAGGAAAAAAAGAAAAATCATACTCCTACTTTAAATAAAAGTAACGATTAAGAACACAATTGATAAGCAAACTACTACTAAATGATAACTATTACTGATCGTATCATTCCGATGAGTTAGAAATACTAAATCCAACACACAAAAAGAAAAACATCCAACAGAATAAATAAAAATGTCCAACAACACAAAATAATAATATTACAAGGAATGAGATACCACTACCCAAAGCTTAAAATAAAACACTGTCCCAGTGCTTGTAAAGTAAACCAAGTATGAGGTGGGGAATAACTCCCTGGTCACATCTCATCCATGTCATCATCAAATTTTGTACCATAGACCTCATCTCCCATGCATGGGTAATCAGCATCCTCATACTCCTCTGACTCTATATCTGAATCATGCAGCTGATGCTCCTCATCAGTGGGCACATCATCATCTACTAGCTACAAAATGTCTGGGCCAATCTGCAGTATTGTCCTTATTTGTAAACCAAGAGGATAGTCAAACAGAATAGCCCGAATCTCATGTTTTATCACTGGGCATCCCTCTATCCTCAATTATAGTATCTTCATCCCATACATCAAGGGTGTGATCTTGTCATTCCGAGCCTGGCGTTTGGGTATAGTCAATATCAAACCATGAGTCCTAGTGATCCTCTTAGTATGGGATATATCTAATGGACTAAGATCCCTTAGTACGGCCTATAATCGAGGTCCTCCTCCTCTATACTTACACCCCTTAAAAACTAAATCAATAAACCCCCAATACTATATCTATGCATCACATGGCTCCTCGTCTTCTTTATAGCTGAAAGATGACAGCACCTACATTCACATCAATATCATCATGCATTAAGGTATAGACAAGACATACCTATCATGTGTAACCTCAGTCATGTGGATACCATGAATGAGACATGTGTAGATAATTTTAGCCCACATGTGGGCCTCCTTGTTCATATGACTAAAGGGTAAAGTTAGGTTAATACCGTTGTCTTTCTGATGTCTCTACGTGGCTGTAGAGTGTTTACCGCACAATAGATTTCGAATGACTTCATAAGATGGTTCGATGTTTATAAACTTCAAAGGCTTAGTATCTACCTCATGTGTACCTAGAAGGACATTCAAAGAATGAGTAGTGAAAGTTGTCACCTCTCCTCATAATTTGTCTTTCGAGTCCCTCACCCATGGGTCCTAATTTGTATAAAACTCCCTTGCAAGGCTCAAGTTGTACTTCTGAGGATGCTCAAATAAAAAATTCATGTGTAACTCCTCTATGTGGCACACCATGCTGGGGAACTCTCTAAATAAGCTGGCTCGATCAATGAACTGGTCCACATAATACTAGACTCGTTGTGCTTTGCATACCAATTCTTGTTGGCCTCCATAAACCACCCAGTATTGTACCTCCTAACTTGCCCATGTGGGATAGCGGGAGGTAAGGGCATATGACAAGATTTCCTATTGCTTTTGTATGCCAGATCAAAAGGTTCAGCCAAGGTCTTTTCTTTTTACTGATAACTAGACATCTCACCTATTAGTCACAACATTCAGTAAACACATCAAACGAGACACCTGCTTTGAACTTTCTAACACTAAGTATGAGAAATTGTTGAAAACACCCCACACTTAGTTGTTAGCATAGGTGCAGAAGCATAAGAACTAGGGTACTCAGACTTAGGCTATTCAATATACATTTTGCCAAAGCATAACTCTCAGATATCAAGGAATCATTAATTCAAACCATTATTCAATATTATGACATTGATAATCCATATCACTTTATCAAAACAACATTAGGATTGCAAATTTCATTATTTCATAGAACCACACGAACATGTGATCATACATATTCTGAATTTAACATTGTTTACATAAGTGCATGCATAATGTCAAGCATAGATTCAAGGGCAATGGAACACATATCACAACTTTGTAACCTCTAGTAAGTGTGTGGATATTGAATAAACCACCCATACTTAGTTTTTCTCATAGAAATGTACTTTAACAACCCTAAGGGACTTAGACTTCCCTTGTCAACTACATATATGACATATGCTAAAGAAAGTGACACTACTTAACTCACTCCTTAAAGACGCATTTTCTCAATAATGCAAGCTACTCATATGTGCTAAATTTCACTGACAACTCATGGCATCAATCTATATCCACCATAATGGCCAAACAAAGCACATGTAGAATCATAAAAATTGCATTAGTACAAAAATGCTTTTTGAACTCATAATAACTCACTAAGTAGCAAGCAAAAAGAATTATACTTCAATTATGCCTAAAATGAATTCACATCTTGCACTCAAATAAATCAAAAGAATAAGAATATGAGACTTACCTTGGTTGTGTTGAAGAAGCTGAGTGAAAAGATTCTTGTTTCTTTGATTAAAAAATAACACAAAATGGAAAAGAGAATTTATCTTGGGAATAGAGGGGGAGGAGGGGGGCAGAGACTAGGGTTACTATAGAAGAGGGGAATATGGAAACAAGGGAGTACATAAAGGGAATGATGCAGAGGGGACCGATTGTTCAGGTTATCTTGGATCAGGGACTGTGCCTCGCAACATGAGGTGTACTTCTCCTTTCTGGGCCTCATAACGCGAGGTGTATTTCTTCTCTCTGGGCCTCGCATCATGGTCTCATCACTAGGGGTGACTGGAATTCACTCGTCTGGCCTGGTATTTTTGTATTTTGGGGGAATATTTCATTCCTCTTTTTCTTTTTCACCTTATACCTCTCTGTAGTGCATATTTTACGAACTCAAAAGCTTCTCTTTGAGGACGTATCACTTCTTATTTCCCTCATTCCACCAATTTCTCATTCCTACACACTCAGCAAAGACAATAAAATAACATAAGAAAAAGTGGGTTGCCTCCTATACAACACCTTAGTTTTAGTCATGGCAGGACACCTCTTTTTGTATTTTTTATTTCTTTTCTATTTCTTTTCTTTTTCTTATTATGTTGCCTCCCACTCAGTTCCTTAGTTAACCTCGTGGAACAACCCAACTCAACTTCATTCATCTGTAAAAGTGATGGAGGTATTTTGCTGATCTCCATGATCTCCCGAATAATGCTTCACTATCTGTCTATTCATCATGAATTTTAAAGTCTTGTCCTTGTTCCATAGCTCAAAAACTCCATGAGACATCATTCAGTCCACTAAGAATGGTCTATACCATTTGGACATCAGTTTACACAGAAATAACTTCAATCTTGAATTGAATAGAAACAGAAGTTGTCTGGGTTCAAAAGCTCAATTTAGAATATGCTTATCATGCCATTTCTTGGTCTTATCTTTCTAAAATTTTGCATTCTCATAAGCATGTAAGAGAAGCTCATCAAGTTCATTCAGTTTGATCAATCTTTTCTCTTAACAACCTTCAAATGAAGATTAAATTTCTTCACGGCCCAATAAGATTGATGCTCAAGCTCTACAAACAAGTGACAAGTTTTCTAATATTCCAAGTGATAAGGAGAGGTCCCAATTGGAATTTTATAGTGTAATGCCACAAAATTTCATCCCGAGATGCCACATGGTACTTAGGGATACACGTAGTCCTAAGCTAACCGTCGGAGCCAGACACTACCTTAAGGAATTCAATTCAGTAATAGTCATGCACAACAAAGAGATATACCACATCGGGTTCAAGAGAAATACTGGAAAATACTAGACTATACAACAAAAATATATTGAATGTTTGTACATACCAACCCTCTAGTCTGACAAATCCTCTATACATCAAAATAAAGAAGCCATTGGGACAAACCCCGAACTGACTCAACTAGTACTGTAAGCCATAACAATAGAGCGATATCACCAAAAATATAGACACAGTCCTCGAACAATTAGGACTCACCACTGAGGGAACATAGTTGAGTCACTTACATATCGCTAATGTGGCTAGATTGAGTACCTCAACCTACATTACGAGAAAATATAACCCATAGGAAAATATGTGGGTCAGCACTTTGAAATGTACTGAGTATGTGGGGGTTCATGCAACAATGCACATATCATCATCAATTTCATAAAAATTTGCATATTTACAAAGATGGTTCACTTAGCTTGAGTTAGATTGAAACATACTTTTCATGATTTCGTAGTAAATAAATCATGTGATAAAAACCTCATAAATCATCATTAATAATTTAATTCTTCAACTCAAGACTCGGAGTGACTCGGTAATTCAAGAAACTCAACTCTTACAGACATGGGAGGTTTTTATAACCAATATAAACCATATGAGCTACATGGAGTCCAACGTTTTTCCCTCGTAAGAAGAGAACCCCACATTGGTGGGAGCGTCGTACTCTTGCTAGGGAGTACAACCTAAATTTAATAATCACAATCTCATACTCGGCCTCTAGCCCATAATTATCAATATTAATCCTACGGTGGAACGTAGTTTTGGGGAAATACCACATCTCCCGCTCGGTGCTAAATACTACTCCCAGACACAAGCTCAGAACGTGTTAAGAAATCCCCCACAAACATCACAAGGGTCTGTAATGAAGACCAAATCAAGTCTCTTTCTCATTTATCAAATCATAATCAATTTGGGGATTCTAACTCGACTCAAATCAAAACAATTTTTCTCAATATCAAAATGTATCAATTCACTAAATCATGACAACATTAATAACTTTGAGAAAATATCAAGACTCATTATAACAACTCAATATCATGAATCAATATACTCAATAATCTAGTTTATCATAAGGAAGCTTAAAGCTTGACACATATCTTGAAAGCACTTGAAATATCAACACATGTTAGAAAGATGAAATTCACAATATTAAATATCAAGTCATAACTTGGAATAGAAAAATAATCATGTATAACAAAGCTTGAACAATTTATATTTTCATAATCTCATGATGAAGTAATTTGGGTATAAACCCACATGCAAAATCATATAAATCCATGATAGAAATCAAAGCTTTGGGCACAAGAATGAAAGAATTTCTCCTGTTCAAAACCCCACATACCTTAATCTTTGAAATTAGATGAATTCTAGTGTTTAGACTCTATCCGCACTTGTAATAAATGATTCTCGAAGCATATACTGTGAGGAACTTGATTCTTGAAGAAATCTTGAAGATTTATGGATGATTTTTGGAAGATTAAATTTTCTTGATTGAAATCCTAATATTTATTCTTAAGAAAATTGGATGAGAGAATAAAGAAATTAGGGTTTGGATGGGGATTCTCATATTAATATAGGCGTCCAAAATATGGAAAAATACAAAAATATCCTTGCAAAAATGTCCTTTAATTGCGGAAAAAAATAGCTGACAACATTCGTGACAAGCCGTCAAACTTGTGAGAAGTTGTCACAAAATATCGTCACAAAATGTTGGATTTTGTGACTTTCTGCTTATGGTGACAGCATTTTGTGACAAGTCATCACAAAATGTCGTCACAAAATTTCCAGGCTGACACGCTGGAGTAAAATGGGCATAACTCTTCACTCCGATAACGGATTTGAGTAAAATTGGTACCGTTGGAAAGATAATTCAATTATCTATCTATTGGTAGATCATGAACTCAATAATTAGTAGTATAACAAGCGATATGCTCATTTGAAGTTGAATATGGCAATATCCTTCCCAAGAATTCAATCGGTAAGAAATGTTTTGATTCACCTAATCTCTAGAACATCTTTGAGGCCTTAATACACATCACCCTTGATCAGAAAACAACCAAATCACTATAATTTACTTCTTATGAGCTTGAGTCATGGTTACACTATTGGTTAGAGTCTCGGGGTATTGCAATATCTCCCCCTTGGAAATATTCGTCCTCGAATCTTGCCATATAGGCTAAGAAAAAGAGAAAATAAGGACATATAGATGAAACGACTCACTCAAAGGGTTTAATTCACTCTATACCTTCGGATACCCTACAAAATGCACATATTCATGATGGAAGTAGACACACAACTGAATCTTTAAAAAGAAGAGGGCAGAATTAAGAAAGAATGGTACGTTCTGCTCGCTCCGAACTAACAAAAAAGAGGTAAGGGTACTAGGCTCGAATATCAGCTTCGGCTTCCCAAGCAGAACTCTCAATAGATTGATTTCGCCAAAGAACTTTAACCAAAGGAACTTCTTTGTTCCTTAACCTACGAATTTGAAAATCCAAAATCTCAACCGGAAACTCCTCAAATGAAAGGCTATCCTGAATATCAAATCGGAAGGATCAACCACGACAGAATCACCAATACACTTCTTAAGCATAGAAGTATGAAATACCAAATGAATTCTAGACAACTCCGCAGGTAACTTCACCTCATATGCTACTTTCCCAACATGGGTTAGAATCCTGTACTGACTAACATAACGGGGACTAAGCTTTCCCTTCTTCCCAAATATCTTAACCCCTTTCATCGGTGAAACCTTTAAGTACACCAAATCATCAACATTAAACTCAAGATCTTTTCTTCTCACATCTGCATATGACTTATGGTGACTTTGAGTGGTCTTTAATCTTTCTCAAATCAATTTAACTTTTTCCATAGCCTTGAACAAAGCATCAGGCCCAATCACAGCTACTTCTTCTTCTTCAAACCAACCTATAGACGATCTATATCTTCTCCCATACAAATCTTTGAATGGGGCCATATAAATACTAGCATGGAAATTATTGTTATATGCAAATTCGATCAATGGTAAGTGCTTATCCCAACTACCTTTAAAATCAAGTGCACATGCCCTCAACATATCTTTTAAAGTCTGAATGATCCGCTCATCCTGACCATCTGTTTGCGGATGGAAAGTAGAACTTAGATGAACTTGGGTACCAAGACCCTTCTGAAAAGCTCTCCAAAACCGGGAAGTAAACTATGTACCCCTATCAGTGATAATAGCCAAAGGAACTCCATGAAGTCTAATGAATTCTTGAATAGACCATCTATCATAATCCTCAGCTGTATAAGACGAATGCACTGGCAAGAAATGAGCTGATTTAGTCAACTGGTCTGCAACAACCCAAATTGAATCATGATGATGACGAGAAGGAGGTAAAACAATTACGAAATCCATATTCACTTCTTGCCACTTCCAAGTAGGAATGCTAAACTATTGCATTACACCACCAGGCCTTTGGTGATCTACCTTAACCTATTGACAAGTAGAACACTTTGTCATAAATCCTGGTATTTCTTTCTTCATACTGTTCCACCATTAGATTTCTCACAAATCGCGGTATATCTTGGTAGCATTGGGAAGAATAGAACATCACGCGCCATGCACTTCAACCATAATTCTTTGCCTTAGATCATCAACACCAGGAACACATATTCTACCCTGCAATCTCAACACACTATCTCCCCCTTGGAAGAAAACCTCTAACTTTGGGTCCTTAACTGACTCCTTCAGTTTGACCAAACTAGGATCCTTGTCTTGCTTCTCCTTTACCTTCGAGACCAAAGAGGACTCAGAACTACTCTGTACTAACATACTCCATTCAGCGGAATCAAGTAATCTAATACCCAACCTAAACAAAAGATGCACATCACAAGATAATTCTTTCTTATCATTCTCTACATAAGCTACACTACCCATAGATAACCTGCTAAGAGCATCTGCCATAATATTCGCATTGCTCAGGTGATACAACACTCTTATGTTATAGTCTTTTAGCAACTGTAACCATCTTCTTTGTCTGAGATTCAACTCTCTCTAAGTAAACACATGCTGCAAGATTTTGTGATCAGTAAACACATCAACATAAACACCATACAAATAATGTCACTAGATTTTCCAAGAAAAAACTACAGCTGTTAATTCAAGATCATGGGTTGGGTAATTATTCTCATGAGGCTTCAACTGTCTAGAGGCATAAGCTATAAATTTACCTCTCTGAATCAACACACAACCCAAACCAACTCTAGAAGCTTCACAATACACCATAAAACCATCAGCACCAATGGGTAAAGCTAACATTGGGGCTGAAGTGAGTTGAGTCTTTAACTCCTGAAAACTCTTCTCGCAAGGTTCCAACCATAGGAACATCACTTTTTTTTGGGTGAACCGGGTCATGGGAAATGCAATGGAAGAGAAACCCTTAACAAAATAACGGTAGTAACCAGCTAGATCCAAGAAACTCTTAATTTCAGATGGGGAGGTAGGTCTTGGACAATTTTTTATAGCTTCTATCTTTTGGGGATCGACTCTAATGCTTTCGGCAAGAATAATGTGACCTAGAAAAGTAACTGACCTTAGCCAAAATTCATACTTGCTAAATTTATCAAATAATAAATGATCTCTAAGAGTTTGCAAGACAATTCTAAAATGGTCGGCATGATCATCCTCTCTTTGGGAATACACAAGAATATTGTCTATGAATACAATGACAAACATATCAAGATATATCTTAAACACTCGATTCATGAGGTCCATGAAGGCTGCTGGAGCATTGGTGAACCCAAAGGACATAACAAGAAACTCAAAGTGACCATAACGGGTTCGGAAGGTTGTCTTTAGAATATGACACTCTCTCACTTTAAGCTGATGATAGCCGGATCTAAGGTCTATTTTTGAGAAGTAGCTTGAACCTTGTAACTGATCAAACAAGTCATCAATTCAAGGAAGAGGGTACTTGTTCTTGATAGTTTTCTTGTTGAGTTAACGGTAATCAATGCATATACACAATGTACCATATTTCTTATGCATGAATAGAATAGGTGCACCACACGAGGAAACACTGGATCTGATAAAGCCTTTGTCTAAGAGATCTTTGAGTTACTCTTTCAACTTTTTAAGTTATGCGGAAACCATATGGTACGGAGGAATGGAAATAGCCTGAGTGTCAGGAAGGAGATCAATCCCGAATTCTATTTATCTATCAGGTGGGACCCTTGGGATATCTTCCAGGAAAACATTGGGAAACTCATTAATAATGGTAACTGACTAAATAGTGGGAGTCTCGGACTTGAGGTCTTTAACTTGAACTAGGTGATAGATGCAACCCTTGGAAATCAACTTCCTAGCTTTGAGATAGGATATGAAATGGCTCTTCGGAATTAAAGAACTCCCAGACCACTCAAAAATGGGCTCGTCAGGAAACTAAAACTTGACCACTCTGGTACGACAATCAATAGATGCATAGCATGAGTGAAGACAATCCATACCCAGAATGACGTCAAAATCAACCATATCTAGCTTAATCAAAACAACACATATGACCCGATGAAGGATAGTGACAAGACACTTCTTAAACACTTGCTTAGTAATAACAGATTCTACTCCTACTTCTTATACACTCGCTTAGAAATAATAGATTTTCCTACCAGAGTAGAAACCACAATAGGCTCAGGAATGCATTCAGTGTCCATCTCAAAATTTAAAGCAACTAGAGGTGTCATATAAGAGAAACTCAAACTGAGGTCCATCAATACATACACATCAAAATAAAAGAAACGGAGAATACCAGTGACAACATCGGGAGAGTCCTCCTGCTCATGGTGAGGTGGTATACCATAGAAGCGTTTCTAGCATGAACCACCAATAGTACTAGAAGAGGCACACTGAGGAGGAACTGGGCGGACTTTGGGAGCGGGGGCACTAGTATCTTGACTCTAGGGACGAGCATCTCGGCTCCCTTATCTAGCATACAAATAATATCTAAGTAGGTGGACCAACTTGCCACAACCAAAGCAACCTCTTTGATTAAAAAAACACTCTTCAAAATGATCTCTACCACACTTGGCACATGAAGGAGGACAAGGTCTGTTACTTACACTTTCCAGAGACCTGGATGGGATAGGCCTGTTCTCCTGCTCCTACCTTTTTCTAGGTGTGGGAGCACTAACTGAGGAAGGCGCGGGCATAAATGAATCTCTCTGGAATTAAGGGCGATTCCCTCCATGAAATCTGGACTAACTGAATCCCTGCTGCTCTTATCTAGCTCTTTTATTCCCTCTTACTCTTTCCCTCTCTTTCACCTTATCAACTTTAATCTGTTAGGCATGCATCGTCAACCAAGAAAGGTCCATCTTCCTACCAAGCATAGCAAATCTATACTCTTTTACAATGTAATTTGACACACCATTCACGAAATTACTTATGATGGTCTTGGAGTCAGCCATCATACTAGGAGCATATTTTGATAACTGATCGAATCTAAGAAAATACTCCTTAATAGTCATGGAGATTTGTCTCAAATTCATGAACTCCTCTATATTTGCTTCCCTCATCTCAAGAGGAAAGAATCTTTCCAAGAATGCATCCTGGAATAACTTCCAAGTCGTGGGAGCGGCATCCTCCCCTCTACTCATCCTCCATATCTCCACCCATTCATATGCAACATCTTTTATTCGATAGGCAGCCAATTTAACACTCTCCTCCTCAGTTATATGCATAATCTGGGTGATCTTTCTCACTTCATCCAAGTACATCTGTGGGTCTTCACCTACCTTCGACCCATAGAACTTAGGCGGATTCATCCATATAAAGTTAAGAACTTGAGATGGAGAAAAATTATTCTCTTGCGCAGGTGAAACAGTAGCCTGGGTGTTAGCTTGAGCATTGGCAATAACTGCCTGGGCTAGCACCTAAAAAGCCGCCCAGAATTCTGCATGAGAAACATGCTCGTTCAAGGGATCAACGGGTTGAGGTTGCTCATTGTTTCTAAGAGCTTAACGAGGAGGCATTTTATGTTATAAGAAAGCACGAGTTAATCATAGATAAAGAGACATTTGTAGGAACGATAAACTTTAGAAAGAAAGAAATGACTTTTCCTAAAATGTTTCATAGCGTATTGCTTATAGATGTGGCGCGCTACACATCGATGATAAAGACTCTACCTAACACGGAATGTCAGACTCCCTAGGACTCCTTAAACCTAAGGCTCTGATACCAAGCTTTGAAACGCCCCAAAATTTTATCCCGAGATGCCGCACGATGCTTAGGGCTACACGTAGCCCCAATCTAACCATCGAAGCTAGACACTACCTTAAGGAATTCAATTCAATAATAGTCATGCACAACTAAGAGATATACCATATCGGGTTTAAGAGAAATACTGAAGAATACTAGACTATACAACCTAAATATATTGAATGTCTGTACATACCAACCCTCTAGTCTGACAAAGCCTCTATACATCAAAATCAAGGAGCCATTGGGATAAATCCCCAACTGACTCAAACAGTACTGAAAGCCATAACAACAGAATGATATCACCAAAAATATAGACACGGTCCTCGAACCATGAGGACTTATCACTGAGGGAACGTAGTTTAGGCACTTGAATATCGCTAACGCAGCTGCGGTAGAGCACCTGAACCTACATTACGAGAAAATATAGCCCATAGGAAAATATGTGGGTCAGCACTTTGGAATGTACTGAGTATGTGGGGGTACATGCAACAATGCAAATATCATCATCAATTTCATAAAAATATGCATATGTACAAGGTTGGCTAACTTGGCTTGAGTTAGATTGACACATGTTTTCATGATTTCATAGTAAATAAATCATATGATAAAAACCTCATAAATCATCATAAATAAGTCAACTCTTCAACTTAAGACTCGGAGTGACTCGGTAGTTCAAGAAACTCAACTCTTATGGTCATGGGAGGTTCTTATAACCGACATAAACCATGTGAGCTACATGGATTCCAATGTTTTGCCCTCCTAAGGAGAGAACCACGCATTGATGTGAGCGTCGTTCTCTTGCCAGGGAGTACAACCTAAATTTAGTGATCACAATCTCATACTCGGCCTCTTTCCCATAATTATCAATATCCATCCTACGGTGGCACGTAGTGTTGGGGAAATACCACATTTCCCACTTGGTGCTAAATACTACTCCCAGACATAAGCTCAGAACACGTTAGGAAATCCACCACAAACATTACAAGGCTCTATCATGAAGACCAAATCAAATCTCTTTCTCATTTATCAAATAATAATCAATTTGTGGATTCCTGACTCGACTCAAATCAAATCAGTCTTTCTCAATATCATAATGTATCAATTCATTAAATCATTACAACATCAATAACTTTGAGTAAATATCAAAACTCATTGTAACAACTAAATCTCATGAATCAATATACTCAATAATCTAGTTTGTCATAAGGAAGCTTAAAGCTTGACACATATCTTGAAAGCACTTGAACTATCAACTCATGGTAGAAATATGAAATTCACAATATTAAATATCAAGTCATAACTTGGGAATTGAAAAATAATCATGTATAACAAAGCTTGAACAATTTATATTATCATAATCTCATGATGAAGTAATTTTGGTATAAACCCACTTGCAAAATAATATAAATCCATGATAGAAATCAAAGCTTTGGGCACAAGAACGAAAAAATTTCTCTTATGCAAAACCCCACATACCTTTACTTTTAAAATTGGATGAATTCTAGTGGTTGAGACTCTATCCGCCCTTGTAATAAATGATTGTCAAATCCCACACTATGAGGAACTTAATTCTTGAAGAAATCTTGAAGATTTATGGATGATTTTTGAAAGACTAAATTTTCTTGATTGAAACCCTAATATATATTCTTAAGAAAATTGGATGAGAGAATGAAGAAATTAGGGTTTGGATGGGGATTCTCACATTTATATAGGCCTCCAAAAGATGAGAAAAGGCCAAAATACCCTTACAAAAACATCCCTTAATTGCTGAAAAAAATAGCTGACGACATTCGTGACAAGCCATCAAACTTGTGACAAGTCATCACAAAATGTTGGATTTTGTGACTTTCTACTTTTGGTGATGACATTTTATGAAAAGCCATCAGGAAATTTCCAGTCTGACATGTTGGAGTAAAATGGGCATAACTCTTTGCCTCGATACCGGATAAGGGTGAAATTGGTACCGTTCAAAAGATAATTCAATTATCTATCTATTGGTAGGTCATGAGCTCAATAATTCATTGTATAACGTGAGAAATACTCATTTGAAGTTGAATATGGCAATATCCTTCCCAAGAATTCAATTAGTAAGGAATGTTTTGATTCACCTAATCGCTAGGATATATTTGAGGCCTTAATACACATCACCCTTGATCAGTTAACAACCAAAGCACTATAATTTACTTATCATGTGCTTGAGTCATGGTTGTACTATTGGTTAGAGTCTTGGGGTATTACATATAGGTTGTCCTATACGCCCATAGTGCATCATCCATCTTCTCTAACTAATCCTTACGCTAACCATTTACTATTTTCTATAATATCTACATAATCTCACAATTAGATAACCCTACTTATCCAATTGTTTAAGGGTGATACGTTGTGTCCACAAAATGCGTACCACTATCAGTGATAATAGCTCTAGGTATGCCAAAATGAGAAAAGATATGCTTCTTCACAAACTTCATCACAACTCTTACATCTTTCGTGGAGAGGCAGAAGCTTCAACCTACTTAGATATGTAATTAATTGCCACTAGGATATAAAATTTCCATAAGATAGTGCAAATTGACCCATAAAATCTATCCCCTTAACATTAAATACCTCAACCACAAGAATATTATTCAGGGGCATCTCATTGTACCTTGCTATTGAGCTTACTCTTTGATAACCACATCGTTCAACAATTCCAGCTAAAAGAAACCTGATTGTAGCACTTTTTAAGCAGTTTGTTCTCCCCCATGATGTCCCCGATAGGGATATTAATGATATTTTTGTAGTACTTCCTTAGCGTCAACTTCAGAAACACATCTATGCATAATCCCATTAACACCATGTTTAAAGAGATAAGGATCATCTCATGTGTATGCATGAGAATTATGTAATAGGTTTTTCCTTTGTTGATTAGTAGCTTCGGGAGTGTAAACATCACTTAATAATAGATTCACAATGTCTGCATACCAAAGTATGTCAAATACATCGAGCGCCAATATTTTGTCATCTAAAAACTCTTCCCAAATGCAAAGTGTATCATCAGTAATGTGATCAGGATTCTCTAGACTTGATAGATAATCTTCCTCCTAATTTTTAGCATCTTTTTTATCGCGCATTTTTAGATCAAATTATTGAAGCAATAGGATCCACATGATCAATCATGGCTTTGTATTTTTTTGTTTGGAATAAGTACCTAATAGCAGTATGGTCCGTGTGAACAATTACCTTGGTACCAACCAAGTATTATCTGAATTTGTCGAATGCATATACGAGCGCTAGCATTTTTTTTTATGACTATGTAATTTATTTAGGCATCATTTAAGACTTTACTTGCATAATAAATAAAATGAAATACCTTACCTTTTTTCTACCCCAAACTGCTCCAATAGCCACATCGCTAATATCACATATCTACTCGAATGGTAATGCCCAGTCAGGAGAAATCAAGATGGGTGCTTCTTTCAGTTTTTTCTCCAGGCCCTTAAAAGCTTCTTGACACTCAGCCCCAAAATAAAAATTATCTTCTCTTTCCAACAACTTTCACATAGGACTTGTGATCTTAAAAAACTTTTTGATAAACTGCCTATAAGATCCTATTTGCCTAAGAAAACTTCTCACTCCCTTTACTAGCATAGGATACAGTAGCTTTTCAATGACTTCAACTTTGGCTCTATCTAGTTCAAATCCCCTACATGACACCTTATGACCAAGGAAATTCCTCACTTCACCAAAAAGTGACTCTTTTTCTAGTTCAATACAAGATTTGTCTCTTCACGATGGGACAAGACTCGATCTAGATTCTGCTAGCACACATCAAATAAGTTACCATAAATAGAGAACTTTTCCATAAATACCTTCACAAATTCTTCAAGCATGTCATAGAAAATTTCCATCATGCATTTCTAAAATATTGCAGGCACATTGTAAAAGCTAAAATGCATAAATCTAAATGCATACGTGCGATATGGACAGGTAAATATGGTCTTTTCCTAATCTTCTGATGCTATTGTGATCTTATTATACCCTGAGTATCCATCCAAAAAGCAATAATATTCCTACCCTACCAATCTGTCTAGCATTTGATCAATGAATGGAATAGGATAATGATCCTTTTTTGTGGCTTCATTAAGCTTTTGGTTATCAATGTAGATCCTCTAACCAGTCACCATGTGAATAGGAATCAACTCATTAGTTTTGTTGTTCACCACAGTCATCCGACTTTTCTTTGGGATGCAGTGCATATGGTTGACCTATTTTTTGTTGGATATGGGATAGACAATCCCATCATCAAGCCACTTAATGACTTTTTTTCGTACCACTTCCTTCATCTCAGGATTCAATCATCATTATTGCTGCACAGTTGCTTTGTAGCCCTCTTCCATATATATATATATATATTGTGCATAAAAAATTTAGATTGATCCCTGTGATGTCTGACATCTGCTATCCAATTGCGTTCTTTCTTTTTTTCAAAACTGCTAATGTTTTCTTCACCTATACATTAGACAAAGTTGTATACCAAATCATTGAAAAAGTATCATCATCTCTAAGAAAAACATATTTTAAATAAGGAGAAAGATCCTTAAGCTCTAATATTGGTGCTTCTTTAACAGACACCTTGGGAGATGGACCAATCAATCTACTCAATGACTCAAAAGGAACCACCCTAGTGTCAATCACTACCAAATCCATAACATGTGCTATTTCAAGTGCCTCTAAATTACCTGAGAGATCATGTCCCATCATAACTCACTCTGTTGGATCCTTTGATAATAATAAGTGGAGCTCAGACTCAAGGTCTACAACTACAAGAATTGATAGTTCCTCATACACCGTAGGAAACTTTATTTCCTTGTACACATCAAAGACCTCAAAATTTTCATGACCTCTCAGGGTCATTTTCCTTGTAGTGACATTAATAAGTGACTACCTTATTGCCAAGAATGGATGTCCCAAAATAAATGGAATGACCAGATTAACTTCAAAATGAAGAATAACAAAATTTACTGGAAAGATAAGTGATCCCACTTGTACCAATACATCTTTAATGATCCCATCAGGACTACCAAGGGATCTATTAGGTGACTGCAAAATAATGGTAGTGAGTTTTGGACTCTTAAGACCCGTCTTCCTAAACTGAGATGTGGTCATGATATTGATGCTTGCCCCTAAATCACATAACCCCGATCACTGATGGCTTTCTTGATAGTGATCTACAAGGTAAAGCTACCTGGATATTTCAGCTTTGTGGATAATTTGTTTTGAATCTTAGATGCACACTCCTCAATAAGTGCTATTGTAGAATATTCCATCAAACAGTTCTTGTTTATCACTATGTATTTCACATACTTTGCATACTTGAAAACACTCTGCAAAATATCAACAAGATGGAGATTCGTATGAACCTGCTTTAAAAGCTCTAAAAAATTCTTGTAACTAGCCTCCTCTTAGTACTTCCAAAGCATTTGGGGGGAAAGATAGAGGTAGTTTCTTCTTCTTTACTTTTTTTTCATTACTTGTAGCTATTTCTTCAACCACTTTCTCCTTATTCTTTTTTTGTATCACCATCAGTAGTTGTGGGACTTACATGCTTAGGTTCCAACTCCTTTAGTTGCAAACTCTCGTAGTAGTGACTTGATTTACCTATTTTAGATTCACCTTAGTATCACTAGGTAGACCTCTATGAGTTCTAGTGTTTTTAGCTCCTTTAATCTAAACAATTTGTAGCTCCAATTCTTTGTAATCAACCATTGATTCTTCATATTTACTGCTAACTGTGCCTGAGCTGCTATAACTTGTTTCAATAATTCTTCCATATTGCTCGTTTGAGTTATGGCCAGATATTTTGAACTTGTTGCTATTGATTCTATTATACTGATCCCTTGTCCTGATTATTATTTTGGGCCTGATTTCCACCCTATGGGAAATTAAGATGGTTCTGTCAATTTGGATTGGAAGTGTTACCATAGTTCTGCTTGCCTTGATGATTAGCATTCCCAATATAATTTATAGAATTTGGATTTAACCGCACAAGCATCCAATACGTGCTCACTGCTTTCACAAATCTGACAACATGCATTCATCCATTGAACCACATTAGTTTTTGTTGTCAGTTATGTAACCCTCAACTTTATACTATTAAACTGATTAGTTATCTTATTTTGTAGTGCGATAAGCTAAGCTGATAGATCAGTGAACTGATCCATCTCTAACACACCTGCAACCTTCTTAGGAGTACTCCTTGAGTCAATATGCCACTCAGGATTCCCTTGTGAAATCCGATTCAACATGTATATAATTTATCATAAGCCTTTTCAAAAGCTTACCCACTTGTTACTGTATACAAGAAAATATTGGTGTTGGGCTTAAGACCCCATGAAAATATGAACTAGTACATCATTAGATTAATGGTGGTGAGGGAAATTTCTAAGGATACCCTTAAATCTTTCCCAAGCTTGGTAAAGATTTTCTCTTTCTTTCTGCTTAAAACTCAAAATCTCAATTCTCAAGCATCCTTTCTTATTTGATGGGAAAATTCAAATGAGGAATTTTTGAGCCAGATCGTCCCAGGAGTGATGGAGTTTGGTAGATCAACATATAACCACCTTTTTTCTTCCCCAATTAAAGTAAAGGGAAAGAGTATTAGTTTGAAATAATCAGTTGATACCCAAGTAGGAATATAGGTATCACTAATTTCAAAGAAAGTCTGTATGTGCTGTTGTGGATCTTCATATGAGAACCTTGCAAACTATCAACTCGAACATAACAATTGTACCGTATTCTGCTTCAATTCAAACCAGCCACCCGCCTCTAGCTTATGGATGCAATTAGTAGTATGGTTCGAATGCGGGATTTCCACCTAATGAATAGGTCTGGCCGCTACTTGAGTAGAAGCAACTGGAATTGCTAGAGATGGACCACTTCAGCATTTGGATCAATTGGATCAATGAGTTTAGGATCTTTTTGTTCCGCTATTTCAAAGTGTTGAATTGGTTGTTGAACGGTTACTTCAATCTACCTTTGATCAAATATTTTCTCCAATTCTAAATATGGCTCCACTAATTCTCTCTCCCTTGCCAGCTTACTATTTTAAATACCTACAAAAGTCAGCCAGCCAAAATCAAGTCATTAACACTTAAACTTAATATCAAAAACAAAAAATTTATAAAATTACTAATTATAATAATCATCGGCAGAGGCGCGAAAAACTTGTTGGAGTCTAAAACACATATAAGTGCACGCGATAGTATAAATAATATAGTGACTAATATATCAGATATCATACCCGCGAGGACTATGTCACTAGAAATTCAATCAACTTTAATTTTCAACAAAAATGCATTAAGTGCATCAAAGTTACCAGATGATTGTGAAGTTTTGGGTATGAATATAATTAAAAAAGGAATATCTAATTGTGACAATTGTAACGTAAGCAGGGTTGTAAATAATAATAAAGAGAATTCCAGTGTTGAGACTCTTTTAATAGTCTTACAAATCTCTATTCTTATTGTAGTTCAGTTGATTTTTGGGTCACTGATTCGTAGTGTCATCTATTATGATCATGGTCACCTGACATCTAATCTTCTACCTATATGGCATTGCAACTACATCATTAAATGAGGATGCAATAATCCATTTAAATGTATAAATTTATCATCCTACAATTGAACCACACAAGGCTTCTAGGTATATCCCCATCCTAGATGCTAATTCAAATTCTTTATTTTATAAGAGAATAAGAACCTTACTTCTTAATCTCTTCATTCTAACCTATGATTCTCCTCCCGAGTTCACATAGGAATATTAATTTATCTTAATGGTGGACAATCATCAAAATTTTAAGCACAAGATATTAAGAATAACCCATACAATAAATCAATATTAAACTATGATAAATAATATCAAAGTGCAATAATGTCTTCGGTCTCAACCCTAAAACAAGGGTGTTTAGCCACTTATGTTTGAATTCAACATAAAAAATGAATGATTAAACATTCCACAAAGTAATCTTGGAATAATGAAGTTCAAGGAGCCCTAAAAAAAGTATTGGAAGTGCTTTTACCTTTGTTGTACGTTTCTAAAGTACTCTCAATTGTGCTTAATTGCTCCTTTTATAGTAGGACAATTTTTGCCTAGTAGGGAACCAAGGTCGTGTCGTAAGGTTCACTACCAGGGAATAGGGCTCGCGATGTGAGGGTTATTCTCAGGAAATCGGGGTTGAACTGCGACCTTATCATGACACCCCACTGGAATTGCTATTTTCTCTACAGTTTTACTCCTTCTCCATTTATTATTTCTTTCTTTGCTTCATACTTCAAAAGCATGCTTTTCAAGCTTATTCCACTTTTTCTCTTATTCGTTCAATCAATCCTAAAGTGTGAATCATCACTTGTTTCACGTCATGCATCCAATTTCGTCTAATTCTATCAAAAATTCTCCTTGCAACACTAATCATGTCCATTAGCTAAATCATGCAATTACAAATCAAAACACAATAAGAGCACACATTTTAGCTCGTAGAACAAGTCCTATTATGGGTGAATATTGGTGCTTAGATATTTAAATACACCCAAGATCAATACCCAAAACGCATCATATCTAACAAACAACCTTAGAAATCTGCATATTTTTCTCGTTTTAAGCATTGAAAGTGCTATATTTCTATAGCACGTAAAATGACATAGATAATGTATCATAAGACAACTCCAATCATGGTGCATAACAAGTAGAAATATAAAAATAAGTGGATCCCAAATCAAATAAAGCAAGGGTTAATTGGTGGCACACCAAGATTGTACCTATAACAACAACATCCAAAGTCTCCACCTTGGATCTAGCAGGTACTGCATACAACTAGCCATGCCCGCCACCTAACTGGGAACCTGATCAACCACTTATCCTACCTACCCGAGAAGTTTTTTGAGTACCCTAGAAACCATAACTTTGACCATGATAACCACCTTTAGCTGAGGGATGACTTGCTCTAATAGGGGGAACACTCTGAGGTGAAGGAATAATCTCCCCATGACAAGAGAAATCTCACGAATAGTGACTAGGAGCTTAATAAGTATGACATAAGACAAAAGATAAACCAGAACCAATAGATCAGTCTAACCCAAAGTAACCACCATGACTATAATAACTAGAAGATGAACCTTTTAAAAATTGACTACTGTCCTTACTAGGGCAATCACTAGTACTAGACTAACCAGTAATCTAAAGTGTTGCCTGAATAGGTTGACTAGGATGACTCTGACACTGATAAGATGGATACAGAGATACTTACTATGGGAAGTACCATCTCTATGCTTGGAACTATGATGGATCCCACTGAATCTACCCTACAAATTAGGCCTCTTATAGCGACCCTTACGATCCTCATGGTGTATCTCCTCACTCACCCTAGCATGATCCAACACATAAACAAAATAATTACCCACAACAACTAAAATCTAAGTATCCATACGAATAAGAAGTCTCAACCCTCTAACAAATCAATGAACTCTCTCATACTCAGTATCTAGGATTGAAGTCACATGCCTATCCAACTCATAAAAATGAGCCTCATACTCTACAACTTTCATATAGCCCTACTCTAATATAGAGAATTGATCTCTCATACGATCTATAAGGCTGTGAGGCATGTACTTCTCCAAGAACATCTCAAAGAACTGAGACCAAGTCAAGGAAGAATATCTATCTGGTCTAGAATACATATAACCTCTTCACTAATTTTAAGCAACCAGATCAATCTAAAATATGGCGTAATCCACACCATGAGTCTCAAAAAGCCCCAATTACAGGGCCTATCCTCTTAAGAAATTAGAAACTAATATGTATCCTCTCCCAGTGATTAAAAAACCTAGGCAGACCCAATCTTAAGAATCTACTGGCTGATAAACTACCGATTGAGCAACCGCCAATGCAAGAGGAACCTTAACTTAGTGAACTACAGCTACAGGCTATGCCCTTACCTTAAAACTACTTTAATTTGTAGACCGTTCACTATTAGATAGTACACTACTAGCTAAACATATAAGATGAACCAATGCATCTCTAAAAATCAAAGAAAAAATAAACCTTGGTAGAGCCTGGGCTGGTCCTTGGCCTACCAATGGCTGGGGTAGAAGAGCCTCTAGCCTAGGAGAGGAGTTGGACCTAGGGAAGGTAGCCTATCCCAGACCCAAGCTAGGGACACATCATATTGCTATCTAAAATTTCTAGGTTGTCCATGAATAGAAGAAGGATCCCTAGGCTCAGTCTTGGGACCCTCATCTCGTATAGTGGTAGCACGTATCCTAGTCATCTATGAAAGGGTAAGGTCAAGGGAATGCTTCAACAAACTAACTCAGAATCTTATCATGATATGAGTGAAAGAAGTGAAAAACTCCTAAGAATGTCCTATAGCCTTGCGAAGATAGAAAATAGACGTCATCATGTTGATTCACAAGACTCTAATAGACACTTACTGTTTTACCTATAATATCTGTAAAACCTATGCTCTGATACCAATTTTTCATGACCTGATTTACTGGTCATGATAGAACTTACTGTTCCCGCTAGTAGTTAATCCAAATATTAACCCAAAGATAAAATAATTGGTTAATTCAAATTCCCAACATAAGAAAAATATTAACAAAACAATTTGTAAATAACTAAGGTTCTAGATAGATAAAGACAGTCAAAACAAGATACCAAGGTAGAGCCTATACAACAACATCTAATAGTATTAATAAAACTCAAAGTCTAGAATTGTCAATACATCTGTCTCCTAAAACTAAAGATAGAGGGAAATAGATGACTCGAGCTCCAAGAGCTCACCCTATCTCCAGAAATCAATCACTATAAAAACAATGGTCAACAGTGAAAACTAGTACTTGGATCTGCACCAAAAAGGTACAAAAGTATAGTGTTAGTACCAAAACAATGGGTAATTAGTAGGCACCATTGGCAGACTTAGCTAAATCATTATATGATTATGATAAAATACAAGATAATATAACTAATTCAAGATATAGATATGAACTTGAATCATCTCCAACATCACTATAAATAATAAGTAACTAAACTGGAATAGCAAGATAAATAAAGCATCAACACGTGCAAATATCATCGTGCATAATAAGTAAATATTTTGAAATAATAATGTATCATAAAATATTAATACAAGTAACCATAAACTACAAAAATTGACTCCCATACTCTAGTTGGTGCAGAAAAGTAAAGAACTCATCACAACCTCCCATACGATTGGAGAATACTCTCAAGAGAAGAATGAAGCAGTCAATAAATATTATAGCTTACTTTGATTATCATTTGATCATCTTTCCACAATTATCATCATATGCTATTTTCCAACATTATCACAATTTACCAATATTCATAATACTACCATCATTTAACAACCTTATCATCAATACTTAAAAGTTATCATTTATTAGTAAACCATCTCTTGTTAACAAATCCTTTCAATAACTAGTCATCATTCAAAAACTATTCACCATATATTCACTAGTCACTATTCATTTAATAATCATCATTTCTCATATAACATCATTTATTTTCTAATCCACATTTACCAACTAATCTTTGTTTGTTAACTAGCCATTATTAGCCACTTAACAACATTCACCGCTAATCATCAATTATCACTAACCCTCAATTATAACTAATCATCAACTATACCATATTATAAATATTTAATACTTGCAAGCTATAACCGATATCACTAATATCAATAACATACCAGAATTTTATATAAGTGGATATAAGCATTTAACTGGCATACCTAGGGCATAGCTAGACTCCAACCAGTAGATGTACTCAAATGAACATTAATATAATCATCCTCTGGCCTTTTTGAGTATTAATGCATCATCATAATTATCTTCCTACTTTGTTGACTATTAAATGTCATGACAATGTCCTTCGACCTTTTCGAGTATCAATATATCATCACAAAGTTCTCCAGCCTTGTTGGGTATCAATATCATCATAGTATTCTCCAGTCTTGTAGGGTATCAATATATCATCATAGTATTATTTGTCCTTTCTAGGTATCAATATATTATCATAATGATCTCTGGACTTGTTGGGAATCAATATATCATCACAATGTCCTCTGGCCTTTCTGGGTGTCAATATTATCATAGTATCCTTCGGTCTTTTCGGATATCAATATATCATCACAGTATCCTCTAATCTTGTTGGGTACAATATCATCATAGTTGGTGGAAAAATTAATAGCACGAGTATTCATTTAATCAAACATCACGATTTCAAGCATAACTAATAGGATAATTTCCCATATAAACAATAAGCATTAATTCTAACATAAATTATAGCACAATCTCTAATATTATCATTAGGGATGTTTTCTAGTGTGATTTATAGCATAAGTTCTTGATGTGTGATGATTTTACCACTCATTTGCACTCAACTTTCATGCATACTGCAAATTTTGTATAAATAAATAAGACATAATCATGTTTAATGCACTAATATCCATATTTTGTAGGCATATAGTTGGTGAGATCAAAACATATGGATTAAAGATAAAAGAGATCAAGTGGAAGCAAAGAAGAACAGCTGAAGACCTGAAGTAGTCATCAACCCCAATTACCGTGATTAGGTCAAATGCATCATAGTCAGTCATGATAATCAATAGGATGCGATTACAAAATCATTCTGTGATCTCATTGGTTACGATTGCGGACAATCTAATCCGATCGTGGCTAAGTGGGAATGACGCCCACAGTAGTTTTGTAACTTTACTTAGAATAATCCCAAACCTTATATAGGAAAAAATCCTTTCTTCATTGGGTATTTCTTACCTCATAGATACTTTTGAATTTGAAACAAGAACCCTAATTGGGAAAGATTGTAACTAATTTTTTAGACTTAAATTCTTAGTATTTTGTGAAGGGTGGATGCTTTGGAAAATCTTTATGGTATATCTTTCTTGACTTTCTTCATAAGTAGCTAAGTAATTTAGTCTTGGGATTATGTTGAACTAAAAGTGTGATCGTGTGTGCGTGTTGTTGTGTTTGTATGATTTTTATTTTTTAAGTATGGGTTCAACCATTGCTTGAGTTTAATAGTAGGAATTTATGGGTGAAAACCCCAATCTCCAAATGGGTTTGATGGGTGATAACCCCAAACTCTAGAATACCTTTATCATCCTTGAAAGAGGGATAATGTGAACATATGTGAACCCACAATATCGTTAAAAGAGGTCTATAGGGGGGCAACTCAATGGTGGACATTTAAGAATGTGGTTTACTATATTTTACAATCTTAGACATAAGTGTAAACGTAGGGTAAGTAATATCAAAGGCATTTCCCAAGAAATAGGGATGTCTATTTGAGGTTTTGGGTGATTATGAATGACACTAGGTGCTCGAAAGATCCAACGGGTGACATCTTTGTGATACTTTTGAAAGGCTAACCACGATGACATTCGACCTAGCTTATTTTTCACTTTAACACTTAGATTCATGTTATAGCATTATTAACCCATATGCTCTTTAATTTTTGGGAGGCATAAACTCAAGATTACCTCCAAACTTGATTTTAAATCTAAAGTGTTATACAAGTATGTTTTTTGACTAAAGATTGTTATAAACAAACTCCAAACCAAACCCCCTTGTTTGCATCAAATGTTGTTTTTGTTCATATTTTGGGTATCCTTTTATTAATTAGAGCACCCATAGGATTTAAAATTTTCATTTCACTCCTTATGGATTCGACCCTAACGTCAGTTGGGATATTTACAACGACTGCCTTACCCCTTAAAAGTGGGAGGAAGTTGAGCGTTATAAAAAAAGGCACCATTGATGGAGAGTCAAATATAAATTTCACTTGTTCGGTGTGATACTTAGATATATCTAGGGTGGTGTGATTTACTTTTCTTATTGTTTTTTTATAGGTGATGGTATTGCTTACACAACAATGAGTGGCAATGCTAGTAATGTGGGGCCCTTTGATGTTCCTCTCATGATGAGGGACAACTCAACGATATGGGCAAAAGAAGAGCAATCTGTATCCCACTAACAAATGGGAATGTTGTTTTCCATGTATAAAGTGTAATTCTACATATGTTACAAATAAAAGGGCTATATAGGGGTCAAGCATATGAGGAATCCAATGTTCATTTGAAGAATTTTGTGGAAGTGTGTGCACCTTTCAACATCGCACACATGACACAAAAATCTATTCATCTTAGCCTTTTCCCATTCTCTTTAATGGGCAAGGCAGTGTTGTTGCTTTGTTAACTCCAACCTGATTCGATCACTACTTGGGATGAGCTTACTATGGTGTTTCTTGATTGATACTTACCACCATCCAAAATGCTCCAAATATAGGATGACATCATATATTTTAGGCAATTGAGAGGGAACCATTGTTTGAATAATGGTAATGATTCAATGGAAAATTGGTGAAGTGACAAAATCATGACATCCCAGAGAAGATGCTTCTCTAAATCTTCTACTAGTCGCTTGATCTTCTTAACAAAATTATGGTAGACAACATGGCGGGAGTATCCTTAGTGAAGATGCACTGCAATGTGATAATTCAATTATTGGAAGAGGTGACGAAGCAAAATCGAGGTTGGAATACCCGAGATACTGAAGTTCCTAAAAACTCTCACTCTATATCTATGGTTGACAAATAACAAAAATAGTAGGATGAGGAAAGAGAGGAGAGAATGGCCAAAATAATGACCTAACTTGATCTCTTGATAAAGAATGTTATGGGTATACCTGCAAAATTGCTAAAAGTCGTAGCATCTAAGGACTATGAGGATAATGAGAAGGCCAAGAAGTTGGATGAGTTCATCTAGTATTTAATAAACTATTTGGGGGATTCCCGCCCCATATCTTAAAGGCAAGATAAGAATCAAGGTTGGATAGATCGTGAATGCGATAGAGATTGGAGGGATAAAGAGAGTGATTATGACCACTATGTTCCCCCTCATGATTGAGCAAAGAATAAAGAGTCAAATGCTATTGACCCCAAAAAGTTCAAGACCGGGGATGTTTTGACCCAAATTTTGAATAGGGTGAAAGGTACAGACAAGATAGTCCATGAATTGAAAGGTGACTTCTCTCAAATCTCTCAAATCATGGTGGCCTACTCCACCTCCATCAAGAAATTGGAGACCCAAACTAGGTAAATCTCCATACAACTAAATGCTAGACCTAGAGGAGGACGCCCTAGTGCTAATCCAAATAATGACGCTCAAGTACTAGCACTTGTCTCTAGGAGTGGGAACACACTTGATGAGCACTTGAAAAATGACTTGAGTGGGTGATGCATAAGGCTAAGCCAAAGAAGGTATTAGCTTAAAATCAAGAAGAAGAAGATGAGAAAGATGATGAAGAAGTGGTTCAGGATGAAAAGCCATAAAGTAAAACAAGGTATATAATACAAGTTCCTACCCCATTCCCTTAATAATTGCAAAGAAAAGAGGAGGGTGACAAGCTAAAAAAATTCATATCCAAGCTTAGTAATCTATCAATAAATATCCTATTGCTTGAGGTGATCCAAGAGATCCCAAGATATGCTAGGCTAATGAAGAAATTGATATAAAAAAAGAGGTTTGTTGAAGGTGATACCATTGAAGTCACTTATGGTTGCAGTACTATCGTAGATAGTACAGTTGCAGGAAATTTGTTTTCCCAGATCTTTCACAATTCCTTGTACCATTGGAACACATGTTTTTGCAAAAGCCCTACGCGACCTTGGTGCAAGCATCAACCTTATGCCCTTTGTGATCTACAAGAAGCTTGGTTTGAATACCCCTCCCCTAACCTCTATGTGACTCTTAAAGGTTGACCGGTCTATCAAAAGGCTGGTGTGACTTTTATTTGATGTCCTAGTTAAAGTGGACAAGTTCATACTTCTGGCGAATTTTGTGGTCTTGGACTGTTAAATAGACCAAGAGGTACCTCACATATTTGGTCATCAATTTTTAGCCACCAAAAAGTCCATTATCGACTTAGAAATATGGGAGATAAAGTCTAGGGTGCAAGAGGATAAGGTCATTTTCAAGGTTTGTAATACAAAGAAGAAATCCGTGGAGCTTCAAGTTGTGTTATGGTAGATGTTGAGATTGAGAAATTGAAAGAAGGTGAGCTTGAGGACCCACCTGAAGGATAAAACAAAAAGAAAGACATCATACCATGATGTTAACTAAGGTGTTGTGTAGGAGGCAACCCACAAATGCCACGAAAGTGGCTCGTATCCTTTTGTTATGATTTTATAGCGTAGATATTTGTTTTTCCATTTGAATAACTTATGTATTTTTGGCACTATGGAGTGCATTGGATGATCTTAAAAAGGGGAAAGTGTGAATTTTTTTGCATTGAAAGATGAATAGGGGAAAATATGTGAATTTCAAAAGTCGGCTATACAGGGGAAAATAGGGTAGTATAAATTCTTTCAGTTACTGTGATCGCGCCCTCTAGACGCGATCACGGTCACCCACATATCTGCGATCATGGACAATTGACCGTAATTGTGGTCAGTTTAGATATATGACCACTGATTTCTCCTATTTCCCTTACACTCCCTTTCAAGCTTTACTCTCTAATTGGACCATTTTCGAGTCAAGTTTATGAGCTATCAAACAACATACTTGCATCCCTATTGCATCATAAATCTGGTATGTGCCATAAATCCTTTCTTTAATTTTTTAAAAATAGGCCATAGAAATGCATGTTGTAGAGAGTGCCTAAATCGGTGATTCTCATGTTTTCATACTTGGTATTTGTGTGGTGTTTAGCTGCTAAAGTATGGTGTACACACAAGTGGGGAAGTCTTGAGTACCCAAAAATATATGCAAAATGGATAAAAATTAAGTGTGCACACCAAATATTTGATATATTCGTCAGATAAATATTCAATAACGGTATTTGTATTCGAAAGGGCATAATCAAGCACCTAATAGCATTTCTCAATGATGTTAATATGAATCCATATTGTAAAGCATGCTAATGGCCTAAAAAATTGGAAATTTTGAACATGAAATATGGTGAGGAATTGGTCTCAGTTACCATAACCGTGATCATTGATCCATGATCACAACAACGCAAATGCGGCTATGGCCAGCAATCGCAGTAACCGAGGAGGTTTCCTGCCATACCCAAAAATCTTGCACTCCAAATTCTTAGCCAAACACCATCAATTGCCCATCTAATAATCTTTGGTGGACAATTGTACATTATTTGGGTATAAAATGTCATTGATTAACATAATGTGTGCTTAGTGCTTTTATGATAATCTAATGGACATGTAGTATCACATTCGATTCATGGCACCCGAGTGCCACACTCACTACTATAGTGATTATCTGAGGACAATGCTGCTCCTAGAAAGAGGAATTTTCTTGGACAATGTGCCAAAAAAATTTTGGCATTTCATGACAAGCTTGACACCACAGGGTGGCAGTGTTTTGCCCCGAATCCATTAAATGCAAATGAGCAATAGGTCCGTGAATTCTAGGCCAACATTTGCAAATTTTCTTTCTAAGATCCATCCAACATGACTATTAAGATTCGGGGAAAAACGGTGTTCTTTGGGGCGAAGAAAATCAATGATGTTTACGGGCTCCCACAAGCAGACATGGGCAATTTAAAGCAAAAGGTGTAAGCCTAGAAGTTGGTTAGCAAAAAGATTGTGTCCCATAAAGAAAGTCTCTTAGGCAAACCTAAAAGCAATATCTCCATGAATGACATCACTTCCGAGGCTCAAATTTGGTGGCACATTATATATGGCTGAGTATCCCCTTGCACCCACTTGACAACAACACCAGATCTGCATACTAGGATGGTTTCTTCCATTCTAGATGACATTTCCTTGGATGTTGGTTAGCTAGTGGTTAATGAAATAGACCACTTCAAGCACCAAGGTGGTACACTTCTCTTTTTTCCTTCTTTGATTACTGAGCTTTACAGGAAAGTGGGATTTGACGAGTATGCTGGAGATACTTAGGTGCATCCTGGCCCCTCAATCTACTTCTTGAGGATTCAAGGGGAGGGATCACCTGGAAAAGTCAAGAAGAGAAAGATTAACTTGGGGAAGTCAACATATACTAAACTCGAGTCACATAGGCTATCCACCACCAGACTGCTTGAGAATATTGGAGTTCATATTATAGCCATCAAGGAGCTAATATCTGGTTTTCCCCAGGGACTAGGAGACACCTTCACCACCCATCATTCATATGTGGCACAGGAAGATTATGAGAAGAATAAGTAGTACTAAAAGAAGCAAGAAGCTACCATTTCTAGGCTTAAGAAAGAATACTCCTCCTTGGTAGAGTTGTATCGAGACATCGTGAGTACAAATGAAAAGATGGTTATAAGGGAGAAAAAGAGGGATGAGTTCTTCATTAAGATGTGGAAGGGGTTTAAGGGCCTTTGACAGGTCCTAAAACCCCGGGATTGACTTCTTTTCTCTTGGGTAGAGTGTGATGATGAGGCCCCATCCAAGTGGTCCAACCTTAAAGAGAATGATGATAATGCAGAGTCTGAGAGCGATAACACCCCTTGACGCAATTTTAGGGAGCACCCTTTTCTCTTTTATCCTTGATTATTTATGTAGTAGGGATACTACTACTTTTTTAGTTGGGGGTGTCTCTATATTTATTTGATTTGGTCCTGTATTATTGATATTTCTATATTTTTTTCCTCTTTTGGAAGATTCTTATTTTTATTTAGGCTGTAATATTCAGGCACTCTGATGGTACCCACATTTGCATGGATTAATTAATTTATACCTATATTATTGATTTGTTATATTTCTATTCGATGAGATTTTCCCTTTGATAGACAGAGTGATGACATTCTTAAGAGGAAAGCGTTGTGCTTGGGTTTTTAGCCATAGATGTAGTGTAAATCTGAGTACTCGTGGCATCAAGGTCAATGAAAGGGAAGTTTGAGTACTTATTGCATTAATGATTTGGGATCGCTTTTATACCCATTAGCAATGTCTGAGTAGCCATATCGGTGGTTCTCCCATATTAGAGCCACAATGTGAGACAATAGCTTGGGTTATTGTGATGATTAGCAAATTATGCATGTTGCGAATACAAAGCAAACACCTTCTCTGTATGAAATTTTTTAAAAATTTGAGATAATGGACATGAGCAACCTTGTAATAAAATTTTTTCTCTTTTCATGACTCCGAAAATTGACTTTGGAAAATTAGTTGGTACTCTTTTTTTTTCTCGAGCGGGAGGAACAGTTGAACCCCTTCGACAACATTCACATGCCATGTGTGGGAGCTTAGTTGTCTATATATCGTGTGTAATTGTACCATCTAGAACCTACCCTATTAGTCTTTCAAGGCTAAATTTTGATTGTATTTGGTTGGTAAAATGGTTTGGTGATTTTTGTGATATTGGAAGCCCACTTTAGCCAAAAAATCCTACCAATACATAGATATAATCCTTAGTTACCTACTTTATGCCTTTGGACTTTTCTTTGGATAACACATTGAAAGTCGTGACCCTTCTATTTTCTCTCTCTGAAACCCTATCCTCCTTGAATTTGTGAATTCAATTTGAGGCTAAAAGCCTAAGTTAGGGGGCGGGGGGTAAAAGTTGAAAGAGGTGTTGTTGGGCCATAAAGTCATAAGAAAATGCCAACATGTTTAAGAAAATAAGGGAAAATGTTTATAAGAAATAAAAGATCCATCCAAGCAAAGAAATGCATGAATTTTGTACACAACAAAAAGAAGAAAGAATAACAAGAAGTGAAAATAAATTGGGTAAAGCAAGAAAGGATAAGTAGGCAATGATGAAAGAAAAGGAGTGGCCCAATAGCATAAGTGGAATGAGTGTTATGTAGAAATTTAAAGAGGGTCTAGCCTTGTTATCCTAAATTGATGTCCTACCCTAACCTACCCTAAACCTACGTTACAACCACAAAAAGTCCTTGGTGATTCCCAACCAAATCTGGTCATTGTGGTGGCGTTTGAAAATAGGGGCAATACTATGGTATGGTACTTGTTAACATTGAGAATTTCTTGAGAGGGACAGTGTTTCCACTTAAATTCCTTGTTGCATGGTTGATAGCTAGGTATGTGAATTTTTCTTTCTCATTAGAAGGCATGTGATCAAGTTGAGGTAGGTGATTTTGTCATCTTCCAAACAAAGAGAAAAAAGGAACTATAAAAAAATTGAGGTTAAGAAGTGAGTCATTTCTAGAGTATTAGTAGTTGTCACATGGTTCCTCTTTAAAGTCTATTGGGTCTTTCAATATTCCATTTATGTTGAGGGGTGTAGTCATAATCATTTTACCCATGCGTGAAGAGCTTTTTATGGTAGTAATCAAGTTAAAGTCATCATGATCAGTGGGTGATAGAATATGGGCATACATATGAATTTTTCTCATGACAAGGAATGGTGTTGCTTGAGGAAAAGAAAAGTCTTAAGTTAGGGATATTGATGAGTGGTGATTTACTACTCATTTGCACTCAACTTTCATGCACACTGCCAAGTTTTGAATAAATAAACGAGACATAATCACGGTTTAATGCACTAATACCCACATTTTCCATGTATAGAGTAACTGAGATAAAAAGATGTGGATTAAAGCTAAAAGAGATCAAATGGATGCAAAGAAGTGTAGCTGAAGACCTAGAGCAGACATCAACACCAATTAGCATGATCGCAGGAAAAAGGCTGCAGTTGTGGTAAGTTAAGATAATTAATAGGACGTGATCATGGAACCATTCTGCAGTTACAATGGCCACGGTCATGGACAACCTCATGCGATTGAGGCTATGCGGGATTGTTGCCCAGGGCAGTTTTGTAATTTCACTTGGATGAATCCCAAACCTTATATAGGCCAAAACCCTTTCTTATTTGATATTGTTTACCTCATAGACACTTTTGAATTTGAATCAAGAACCCTAATTGGGAAAGATTGTAACTAATTTTGGAGACTTAAATTCTAAGTGTTTTGTTAAGGATGGATGATTTGGATAATCCTTATGGTATATCTTATCTTTATCTACTTTCTTCATGGGTAGCTAAGTAATTTAGTGTTGGAATTATGTTGAACTAAAAGTGTAATTGTGTGTGGGTGTTGTTGTGTTTGCATGATTTTTAGTTGTTAAGAATGGATTCCACCATTGCTTCAGTTTAGTAGTTTGAATTTGTGGGTGAAAACCCCAAATATCCAAATGGGTTTGATGGTGAAAACCGTAAACTCTATAAAACCTTCATCATCCTTGAAAGAGGAATGAAGGTGAACATATGGGAACTCATAACATCCTTAAAAGATAGCTATGGGGGGACAAGTAAATTGTAGAAAATTAAGCATATGGTTTACTACCTTTTACAATCTTAGACATAAGTGTAAGTGGAGGGTATGTCAAATTAAAGGTATTTTCCTAGAAATAGTGATATCTAAAGTATGTTTTGGATGACTATTAATGACACTCTCATTAGGTGCTCAAAAGAGACAATGGGTGACATCATTGTGATTTTATTGAAAGGCTAACCACGAAGACCTTCGACCTAGCCTATCTTTCACTTAACAACTAAGATTCATGTTAAACCATCATTTACCCACATGCTTTTTACTTTTAGGGAGGCATAATCCCAATATTACATCCAAACTTGATTTTAAATCAAAAGTGTTATACTAGTGTTTTGTTTGACTAAAGATTGTTATAAATAAACTCCAAACCAAACCCCCCATTTTACTTTAAATATTGTTTTTGGTTGCATTCAGGGTATCCTTTTAGTAATTAAAGAACCGATAGGATTTGAAATTTGTATTTCACTCTTTGTGGAGTCAACCCTAAAACAAGTTGGGTGTTGACAACGGCCGCCTTACCCCTTTAACATGAAAATAAGTTAAGCGTTATCAGTTCTTAGCATGATCATAATCATATGCAATATTATAAGCAATGACGTATTAATAGAATATTCAATGGACTATTATTAGCTTCAAAGATAGTTTATCAATAGCTAATCCATGGCATGATATATATTTTATTAATATCATAGTTAATAAAAAAATTTATGGCTTAGGAAATATTGTAGTCTAGTTCTCATTCAATAGTATATTCAGATGCCCAATCAATAGCAAAAAAAATAGCATAATTAATGGCTCATCATAAGCTTAACAAATAAATCATATTTATGGAATAATAATTTAGGGATTGTTTCTAACATCATTCATCATGACCAACAAGTGCCAAGGTTCCTTAAAATTACCTAAAAAGGGAATTCTCTAGGAATTTAATAAGTGTACAAAGGGTGTCAAGATAGATGTCACCAATCTTGACTTAAGGTGGGTCAAAGTGCCCACTTGTAAATCCCTGAAATACATTCAAAGTCAATTTCTATCCGGACTAGGCTAAGGCATCTAAATCCACTCTTAGATGTAAAGTAAGCCACAACTAGTCCCTGAGTAAAGGTTTTTCTCAAACACAAAAACTAAGCCAATATAGTAACTACAACAACTCCTTTTAATGAAGGAACTAAGGCCAATATTATCCTGAGCATGGGTGTCTAAAGAATTTTACTCAATCTTGAATAATCTAAGGCATTCTCATGCTAAACATGAGTAATGAAGTCCACTTCACCAAGGCATTAGGAAAATAAGCTAAGTGTTTCAACTCTATAGTTTTAAATTAGACTAAACGATCCAACTAACCCAAGTCTTGTATTTCATCAATCCAACACCTAAAAACCATCCAAAATCTAACACAATATCATAAGAATGCTATGAGATAACTCAATCTAACAAGGAATAAATCTATCCATCCTCGACGCTGAAGAAATCTCAACGAACCACTAAACCTCCATTTTTACCTTTTGAGAAACCTCCACAAGATTTCAAGCTATAAAAAACACATTCTTCTCATCAAAACGAGAATAACAATACCCATATTATAGTATTGCTCTTTGGGTCAAAAATCAAGCCAAAACCCCTATATAGGTCCCACTTATGGAAATCACATTTTTGAAATCAACCCAACATACAAACAAGCTCAAGGAATCATTACCCAAAAAAATGGCTAAAAACTAAGCTAAATTGGGGCTAAAATTAAGACCTAAAGGTTTTCGCATACCTAAAGGTTTTGGCATTTTGATCATTAAATCAAGAAATTCTACCAAGAAAAAGGTGAATTATTACCTCAAATTGGAAGATTATCGTGAAAATAAATGTTAATCTAGATTCTCAAGCTCCCACAAGCTTCAATTTTAAAAGTATTACTTCTTAGGATTTTTGTTTTTATGAGAATGATGAAGAATGGCCGAAATTCGGGCACATGAGGTCATTTTATACATAATCTAGGTACTCAGGGGTCGTTATCGTGACCACGAGGTGTGTGATCGCGCTACCTGATGTTTGAAGACTTAGTCACAATCATGACCCATACAATGCGATTGCAACATCGTGATATCCCAAGGATGGGTATCGCAGTTGCATCAATTGACTGTTGAAACTTGGAAATATTCCAAGTTTCTGTCAAGCCCCCTCGAGATTCATCCAAAATCACTTATACGAAAATGAACTATGTAACTATACAATATTCAATGTTTTGTTCGTGATGGCGCACTCAGATTTTCTATCTGAGGTCATTCTGACCAAATATGGGACCCACACCAATAATTTATTTTCTTAACTTTTTGACCAATAGGTCAAAATGAGCCTCGGTGCCTCAGGACCCAAACCAAAGGTCAACTTAGCCTACAGTCGACATTACTGAGCTACTAGCGCAGTCAGAATTTCCATTAGAGATCATTTATAATGTCCATTCGGAACTAGAAAAGACTTCAAAATAGGGAATTGGCTCTAAAAACCAAACAAACTGCCCGATAACTAAACTATCCATCCCAACAAGTCATAAATAACTTGGGGCAGCTATGGAAAAGCTCTAACAACAAAAATATGTTGAAATATGGAAAATGTCCTGAAGGTCATTACAATATTCATATCCGAGAAACCATAACCTTCCAACCTTCATGCTATCACTATGCACCCAACCATATCATGTCACTCTATGAACACCTCCCCTTATCGTACTTGAATCGGTATTTACATCAGCAACACCATAATCAATAGCCAGACTCAAACTGGTAGTTATATAACCATATAATCACTTCCTGGACTCAAATTGGTACTACTCTCATTAATATAATAATGAATGGCTATACTTAAACCAGTATATATCATTAATATCATAATTAATAGCCAGATTTTAAACTTCTACATATCAATAATATTATAAATATCGAGTTTTACCCTAATATCAACTCCCGATATCATACCATCATGACTATTAAATCTCTAGTCTTATCAAGCCTCATAATAAGCATTTCAAATATTAAAGGAACATATAAAGGTTTAACAAAACTGGCTCAAGTTTTGGCCTAAGGTGGGCACACTTCTAATCCTCGAAATCCATTATAAGGAAACTCTACCCCAGACTAGACTAAGGTATATAAATCCAATTTTCGATGTTAAACAAGACTTCATTTTTCCTAACGTAGAAATCCTCCTAAGTAGTTAAGCAACTAAACGAACTATGCTCATATTATGATTTCCAAATTGCCTAAACAACCTAACTAACCCAAGTATTGTAAATTTTATCACCAACACCTAAAACCGATCAAAAGATCTAACATAATATCATGAACATAATATGACATAGCTCAATCAATAAATAGGCAAAAACGTAGCCTACTTGGATGTCGAAAAAAGATCGAAGAATCTGCTAAATCATTAATTTTTCTTCCGAGAAGCTTCCTCAAGGTGCCACGCTAGCAAAATCACAATCTAATAATCAAAAGGAGAACAATGATACCCATATTACACTATTATTCTTCAAGTTCAAAATTGCAAAAATACCAAGTGGGGCCCAATTGTGAAAATTGCTTTTTCAAAACTAACTCAACGTTCCCATATGCTCAAGGAGTATTTACCCTAATAAATTGGTGAAATCCGAGCTATATTAGTGATAATATCAAGTCATCAAGGTCTAGAGATCTTAGAGAAGAAAAGAGGAAAATTAACCATGAAAAGGAAGGAATCATACCACAATTTGAAGGAAAATTGTGTAATTAATATTTATCTAATCTCCCAAAAACACCTATAATGCTATTTCCAAGCTATTCCACTCCTTAGGGTTTACTCTCTTAAGAATGGATGAGAAATGAACAAAAAAAGGCTGAATAGGGTATTTATACCCTTCCCAGGCATACGAGTATCGCTTTCAAGATCTATCAATCACAATAAGAATACTTGGTCAAAAATACAGGAGTGGCTTATGTGACACAATAAACATATTCGCGATATTGGTCAATAAATCAGGGGTGTCTCTATCACGACTCAAAATGTTGCGCTCACGACACTTACTAGTGTCTTCCAAATTGCTATCACGATCAATGGCTTGCAATTGTGGGTGCAGCAACACCAGTTGAGACTTGAAAATTTCTAAGTCTTCGCCAACCCTTCGGGATTCCTCTAGAATCCTGTATATGAAAATGGAAAATGCTACCCTATCAATTTTAATGTTCCAGACTCAATGACTGAATCAAAATTCCAATCCAAGGTCATTTCAACAAAAAGTGTGTCCCATACTAAACTTGCCATTTTCTTAAATTTCGACCAATAGCTCAAAATAAGAGTGGGTGCCTCGGGACACAAACCAAAGGTCCACCCAACCTAAAATCAATATTTTGGAGCTGTTGGAATAGTCAAAGTTGGCATATGAGGTCGTTTGATTGGATTTTTCATTAGGTGGCCAGTTTGAACAACCAAAGACTTTAAAATAGGGAATTTTCTCGACAAACTAAACAAAGCACTCGATAACCGAATTGTCAGTCCCAGCAAGTCATTAATGACTTTGGGAAGCTATAGGAAAGCTCTAATAGTAAAAAATAAGAGAAAATACAAAAAAAAGACCTTAAAGGTCATTACACTAGTCTAGCACATAAGAGGGAGAATAACAATACTCTGAACACTAGGAGCTCACCCAATGTCTCTGAACCATAGCTGCTTTGCACGGTGCACACAACAACGGTGAGAACTCATACCATGATCTGTAGGATGAAAAAGTATAGTATGAGTACCAACACGTGGTCCTCAGTAGGCAACTGCTGACTGAGCTCCAAATATAATGGAAATATAAATAGCATGTAATAGGAATATAAGCTACACTCAAATATCCAACAAAGCACATAATATTGCTAATGATATAATGAGGATAAATTATCCTATTCATATTCATGAAACTAACATAATAAGGCTAAGGAGATATTAAGTATCAATTACCCCCTTATAGGCATACTCAGGAACCTCAACACTACATTGTATATCACCGTCCTATATTTGAATAACTAGCAAAAGGAGGATATATAATAGTATACAAGGTCATGGAATTAATATACAATATGAATAAATGAAGAAAGTAAAGGATATGCGGTAATACCATAGCTACACATAGATAGATATACATATGTAAATAAATAAGGTTAACTCAAGGTGCGACCCAAGTCATCATACTAGCATCTCCAAGCCTCCCAATCATAGTAGGAACTAGTACCAAACTTATCAAGGTCTCCAATCCATACTCTAAACATGAGATAATTACCTTAATAAAGCAACAATAAAGAAGGAAATCGGAATATCATGGTCTAAATCTATAATGCCTAACCAAGGGATAATTAGGCGTAGTAATATAACCATAAGATGAAAGAATGAAAATCATGCCTCTGATTTCAATACCCATTCAATAATTAACATGTAACGTACTAACCATAATAATAATAACAATATAATCCATATAAACAATACCTAACTGAACTTTCCATAAACCCCCATCGCTATAGGCCTAAGAGGTTCAGTCAATAATAAGTAAACAAGAATCAAAGTCTATACCTATGCACCCCCCATAAGGCTGATAGATACAAGCACAAAATAGTATACACCAAAATCCATACTCATTACCTATACCGTTGTAACCCCCTATAAGGTTGATAGATATACACGCATACTGGTGATAGACAATGTTGCATGTGATAATGAATGCCAAGTAAGTGTATAATACCATAACCAATACATGTACCATATAGTAACCCATTGTATACACCTCCTCCAGCTCGACGACTCTCAAATGTAGGACCTACGATGACCTTTCGTCTCTAGCAAGATAATGCATGGATGAAGGAGTCTCTAGGGGGTTTGGGAGAACCCGTATACACTGACTTGGTCCTGATCCAGTATTTCCAATAATCATTAAAGTTATCATTAATCATCAGATTTGAACCAGAACTCATATCATCAATACTATCATTAATCCGCTCTGTCCAGTACCACGCATACACACACACACACATGTATATATGCATATATATACACATACATATATATATATATATGTATATTAATTTATGCTTATATAATGAACTGGATAGAACCATGGCTAAAAGAGTATAAGCATAAATCCATTGCTCCGGGTAAACTTTGGGACTAAATTATCATAAAAGTGTAGAAAGAGTCAGAATCTCTCTCGAGTAAGATAAATGGTAGTAGTAAAGTCATGGAACAGAACCTATCTCATTAATATCTCTAAAATATTATTTTTAGGCTTAAAGGGTCACAAGTTGTTCATTAAGATGGTATGATTCACGTTATGAAGAAACCTGTTTTAAAAGTGAAAAGTGGGAATAAATTCCTTTTTAGGTGAAATGTAATAAAACCATACTTTAGTTAGAATTGTACCACTTACCATCTAAGTGATTGTGATTGTACATAATCTATGCATGCCATCATCAGTCATCAAACAATATGATTATAGGCATTACTATGTCAATAAACTCTAAACACTCTCTTTACAAGGATAGAATACTTTTTAGAACCCAACAAATATCATAATCATGGCTTTAGGCCCAATATATATCCGACATAACTACAGCATCGTAATCAAGTCCTTAGTCCCAATATATATCTAGAAAAACCATAGCATATTAATTTGAGGAAAAACCCTTATAACCCACCAAGTCATGTAGCAGCCTTAAACTAGGTTCGTTAGTCTCAACTATGGCTAACGAGCTACCATACGACTATAAATTTACAAAGCTAACACAAATCTTGGCCTAAGGTGGGCTGGAAGGGCCTATTTCTAATTCTCAAAATCTATTTTAGACAAGCTTCTGCCCTCAGGATAGTCTAAGGTATCTAAATTCACTTCTAGATTTTAAATGAGCCATAATTAGCCCGAAGATAGAAATTCCACCTAGAGCATGAGCAACTAAGTCAAATCCACCCAAATTATGGTACTAAGATAACCTAAATATTCCAAATAAGACTAATCATTCTAATCATGCTTCCGAACCCAAAATCCCATCCTATATCGAGAATAATATCATAATTATACTACAAAAGCATAATCTATGAAGAATATAATAGGATCATCGAAGTATTATAAGTATTTTACCTTAAGGGTCAATTGACCTTCTATCCCCTAACTCATAATTTATCCAAAGTCAAGGTGTTCTACCTACAATCACATTGAAAAATCCCTATTTAACATGCAACATACATAAACACCATTTCAAGAATAAGAGCAGATAGAAGCATACCTCGAAGTTGAATCGTAACCATTGAATCATCCATAATTCATCCGTCTTCACTCCACGGTCTCAAAATGCAATTGCACTATTATAATAGTAATCTACATATCGTTAGGAGTAAAATAAGACCCATATTGCTATATTATTGGATGAGTCAAATTTTGGGTCAAGAAATGTCCTATGGAGTCCACAAATAGAATCCCAAATTAAACCCATCACGAGGTCCCTCAAAGGACAATGAAGTTGTGCTGAAAATGAGCACAAATAGAGCACAATTTGTGTATCAAATCACTCCTCTAAGTTTTGGAATGCAAGCCCTAATTTCTAAGAATTTTACCAAGAATTAGGATGAAAATTGAAGGGAAAATCCTGTGGAAATGACCAAGTAAAGTTAGTTTAGCTTACCTTAACTTATGTGGATGATTCCCCCTTTTTCCCTCTCTTTGAGCTTCTAATTTGGTGTAAAAATAGTGGAAGAATTGATAGAAAATCAAGTGGTGAAAGAGGATTAAATAGTCCAAGGTTTTGCTTAAGTAATCCCCAAGTCGCTTAAGTGATACCTGCTTAAGCAAGCTCAATGATCACTTAAGAAGACATTATCTGAATGGTCAATGTTTCTTAAGTGACAATATGTCGTGTCTACGGGGTCTACTTAAGCAATGCTATGTTCTCTTAAGTGGTTGCATCAATAACCTGATGCATCAGATTTTGCTATATTTGTAATAGACTTTGATCAGGTGCTCAGGATTCATGTGGAACCTCGTATGCGCAAAAAAAATATGCTAACATACCAAATTAGACATTTCAGACTCATTGAAACCATCAAAACTTTCATCCAAAGTCGATTCAACTAAGGGTGAGCCCCACACCTATAGTTCCATTTTCCACACAATCTGCCTAATAACCCAAAATGAGTCTAGAAGCTTAGGGGACTAAACCAATGGTCCCCTAGCCTAAAATCAACGTTCCAGAACTGATGGTATAGTTGGAGTTCTCGTTTGAGGTCATCTACTAGGAGTTTTGGTCCGACACCTAATCCTATATAGACTAAAGCTCCAAAGTAGGAAATGACCCTAAAACCCAGATGAATTGTCAGATAACTAAACTGATAGTTCCAAAGAGTTATAAATTACCTGTAGCCGCTGTGGGAAGACTTGAAATGCCAAAAATGCATGAAAATCAATGAAATAACCTAAAAGGTCATTACATTATCGACTACTAAAAGGACTTTTGTCTGGGAAAGTCAATAGACAAGAAGATCATGAAATCAAAGGGACGAGGTACTGTGCTTGTATGCTCCAAGCATGACTTCCTAAATAACCTCTGAGAAGAAATGATGCTTTTAAGGTATTTTTCCACATATATCTCTTTTCCAATCAACTTTTGCACTTTACTCTCAAATAACCAAAACTCAACATCAACCACCAACTGGCTTTCAACTAAATCGACGAATGCTGATGTATGTAAAACCAAACCATGACACACTGATACCACATTGATATAAGCACAAACAAATTAAAATTCATTCATGACAAAGGAAAACCAATGAATGAGTCATGCAATCAACTCCAAATCCAAATATAACTTTATTTTTCCTTTCCCAACCTACTATCCACTCCTAACCTGAAATAAAATCACCTGAGTCCTGTTTGCGCAATCCCATCAAAGTAAACCAAAAGAACGGAAGCCGTTCCACAAAATTCCATAAAAGTAAGTATGTGAATAAGCCCATAAGGTGCTACCTAAGAACACAAGTGGAGACAACCAAGGTCTGCAATCTATGTCAATGCTATAACTGGTCTAGATGAGCCTCAAAACCGAAAGACACAAGTTTGAAGCACAAACACTCATCATAAAATGATCTGCTCCAGGAGGTCCCATTAACTAAGGATGAAGACATGCTAAATCAAGCACAAGTATACTACTATAGCTAAGTAGATCATCCAAAATCCCAACGAACACTGAAACCCACAGTCAAAGCTAGAAGAACCAATGCCATACCAATGAACTATCATCTATACATCTATTAACCACAATCCATCTAAACTGAAGAAGACCAAAAATGCAGATAAGGGGTAACCTTATCCAGCCTATAGGTGAAATCCTAATTGAGACAAATATAAAAATAAAGGTCACGCCCAAGCTCTACAACTTTTCATTGAAATCTTAACACCAAGGTTGAACCGGTCGATCTCAACTACCCAAACCAAACCTGAAGATGGGCAAGTATCCACACTTGAAATCCATCATAACCTTCAAATCGCCATCCCAAGGCTTCAAGTCCAAAACTGAGCCAACTATTTGAACTAAGGTCAACTACTCAAATCAACCTTACTATCCAAATTAGGCATACCTTACTAATTTATGTTGGAACAAAAATTGAAATATATCTAAGTAACAAAATCACAACAGAGAATAAATCACTGGCTAAAAACACAAGCAATCAACTCCATATCTGCTGGAGGGCATCAACCTCCAAAACATACTTAAGAACTAACAAAGGCTAAAAACTGCTTTAGTTATGACGGAAACTCTAGCAACTCAAAGAAATACAACCTTAGCTAGAAATTGGTCAATCAAATACTCCATCTAGGCAATGAATACTCAATTCACCAACCTGGGAAATGATCACAAGAAAGGCCTCTTATCTCCAACTCTCTAACTCTACTAAAACAAAAACTACATTTGGCAAGAACAGAGTGCCTAACTCCATACTAATTCTAAGATTAAAGTTGTCACTAAGAGAAGAACCCAACAAACCTAAAAGATAAATCCACAACCTCCCAACATCAACATCAAAACCACTATTGGTGATGATCTAGTCAAATCAAAAGGATGGAACCCAAAGTAGTCAACGTTAGAAATAGGCAACACAACCCAATCACAAACTTTAAAACCACAATAGAACCATGGAAAGCCAACTTACCTTCAATATTATAATCCACTCCATAAAAAATCTAGCATAACAAACAAAAAAGAAAAATGACAAACCTTACCTTATTATAGGAGATAAATCATCCAACAAAGCTAGCTGCCCAAGCCAACAAATAAAAATCACAAGAAAGGAAATTCTTACTGGTACTAATAGTCAACTAAGGTGCTAAGTGCACTATCTCTAACTGAAGGTGCCACAACACCATAAGACTGACTTGAATGAGATGAACAACTAATACTCCTATATTGGGGACACTCTCTAGAGTAGTGGTAATCTCTATAAAGTCATAGAAAACCCCTTTAACCCTAACCTAGCGAGGAATACGAGTTGATCCCAATAGGCTAGCCAACTGATATTGAGGGCACTCCCTACTAAAATGACCATCCATCCTACAAGAATAACACCCCTTAGTAACTCTAGACTAGTGAGGAATATATGCTAACTCTATTTGAATAACGACTTCCATTTGGAGAACTTTCTAGACCAATGTCCTATCTCACCACAACAAAAAAGCTCCTAGAATACTCCAAGATACTGCCCCTCTTGAACCAGAATTGCTGCCATGGCCTGAAGACATATACCAAAAACTCCAAAAGGTCCAAAAAGAACTCTTCCCACTATGATCACCATGAATAATCTGAGAGCTACAGATAGTATGAAATGCTACTTGAATAAAACTAATAGGCCATAAGTGAAGTTTAACTCCACCGAGAGGATCCTCACTCCTGGATAGAATACCAATTGCATTATACTAATGACATTGTCTCTTACTGCTACCTTCAAAAGTCACAATACAGTCTTTCTATATGGCCCTTACATAATCAATAACTTAAGAGAAGTAAGACACAACTGCTATCAAGTGCATTTGTCATGACCCGAACTAGGGCCTGGCCGTGAAGGGCATCTCAAGTCCTATATGTATCAGAGCCCACCCCTATTGTACCTAACTAAGCAGCATGATATTCCAACTGTCGGAAGAATTTTGAACATATAACAAGATAAATTTAAAGAATAAAAGATACTTCAATGATCCTAAACAACCTACCAGCCAAAACAATCGACCAACACCACCCAAGTCCACAGTAATTCAAACAAACCCTTCTAAACAAAAAACCCAAACTAAATATCAATAAAGCATTGGGACATGCCCCAAAATATAGCCAAAAACATATCTAAATAGTCTGAGACATAAGAGACCAAAACATGAAATGTAGACTTCCAAAGTATGAAAGCTCATCACTTCAATGTCAACTCACGAGCTGATCTAGAATCCTAATCACTGAGCAGGAGGAGTAGATGTGTGACCAATTCCTATATTGTATGGGGAAAAAATATTTGATTATAGTTATCGGGGTGAACTCTAGCATGTAACTTAAGGATAAGGGATAAAATAATGCCAAGATAAATAATTTAAAAGTATTCAAATCCAATGCATATACATACACATACACATACACACACACACATATATATATATCACATACCGGGATAGGGAACAAGGCTTTACATACACTTTAAAATATTACCCAAGATTGTGTGGCTCAACCTTATAACATACAAGGGAATCCATGAGTTATATAGGCCCAACTCTCCCACACCTGGTAGGGGCCAGTACATGTGCCTGTACAAACTAGAGGGTAAACATATTCACTATAGGGGACTCAAACCTCCCGACATATCAAGGTGAAACGAGCACAAAATCATTAATAATATGAAGGGGACTCAAACTACCCATTCATATAGACGCCCACGTCGACAACTACAATTTTGAATATTGGTATCTTGGGCTTTCACTTTCACAACTCAGCTACATATCTCTCATGAAAGTCTAATAAAACACATTTATCATACATACCCATTCATTGAACCATATTTCACATTAAGGCATACATTATTGGTATCTTCATACCACCTACACTTGCAAGGTAACAACATTCCAAAATAATTACATTACTTGGGGGAATTCACAACCCCTAGGTTTAATTGTGCAATAGCCTATGAAAATACAAACCCATAAGGTTTAATTTTAAATCATAATGCAATAGTTTGAGAATAGTTCAATTTCCATAGTTCTTATAATTAAAAACCAATTCACAATATGGGGTTGGGGTCATAACCACTTCAAAAGTCACAAGTTTGGGGAAAATCACAATTCCCTAGTTCATTCACCATAACCATGCACCCAAAAGTTCAAAATCATATTTAAATCAATAATTATATGTAAACCATAGAAAAACATTGTTCAATAACAAACATTCTAAACACTCAACCCTTATTTCAAAACCTACATCAATCTCATGAACAATACTTTAAAACACATGCTTTTCACAAATTAATAATGAAGGAAGAGTAACATGCCTGAAATAATAAGTTTTACAGAAAAAATTCAACCCTGATGGCCTATTTCTTGGAAACCCTAAGTATGGCTTCTTGAGAGAATTTATGAGAGCTTTGGAAGTGTTTGAGTATGTTAAGGATGAAATATAACACCTCTTAAGTGCTTTATGGATGTGGGATTTAAATTGGACAGGGAGGGATATGTCTAAAGTACCCATAAATTAAAAGCTGAATTTTAGTCTTCTATGACTACGAGTTACCATATAACTCGTATAGACTCGTTACAACTTGTCACTTTGAGTCATAGCCAAGATTATACCCTGTACACTCATACATTATTGACCCTACGACTTAATTGGTATCACTCGTAATGAGACCCTATGACTCATAGGGTCAAGTCCTTAGACTCGTCACAAGTCCTTAAGACTCTTAGTGAGCTAATCGTACTCAGAGCAGAACTTTGCTGCATACTTACTGATTTGGTTACGATTTAAGCCTAACAACTTGACATGGATCTTTATGACTCATATACCCAAATCATACTCAGGACAGTAGCTCAAGCACCATTCACTAACCTTATGACTAGGGTCACCTAACCTATTGAGACTCCCTACAACTCATAAAAGGTGTCATAGTCAAGATAGGGAGGATAAAATTTCCAAAAGTTTTCTAGGACCAATAACCTAGGGCATTTCATACTTACCCCTTAGGATCATTTATCCTCAAATGATCAGAAAAGGTATTTATTAGCACGATTTGACTTCACATACAATCACACTTACCTTTAACAAAGACAAAAAATAATGATATTAAAAAATATGCATACCTCAAGCATTATTATCTGAAATGGGGAACCAGAATAGATATTTGTACTTAATGTCATCCTAAGCTTCCCATTTAGCTTTCTCAATCTTTTGGTTCTGCCAAAGAAACTTTATCAAACCCATATCGTTAATCTGCAACCGATGGACTTGCAGATCAAAAATCTTAATTGGAACTTACTCATAAGACAAGGAATTCAAAATACTACCCTTCTCTAAAGGAACAACCATCAAATGATCATCTACTCACTTTCTTAATATTGAAGCATGAAACACTAGATAAGTAGAGCTCAAGCTTGAAGGGAACTCCAATTCATATGAAATATTACCTACCCTCTTTAAAACCAAGTACGGACCGACATAATGTGGATTGAGTTTCCTTTTCTTGTAAAACCACATCACTTCCTTCATGGGGGACACCTTCAAGAATACCAATCACTAACACTGAACTCTAACTCCCTTTTCCTCAAATCTGTATAGGACTTTTGGAGACTTTGGGAGGCCTTAAGTCTATCCCAAATCACCTTCACCTTCTCCATGGTTTGTTGAACCAAATCAAGGTCAAACAACTTATTCTTACCAACCACAAACTACCCAATACAATACCTACACCTCCTACCATATAAGGCCTTAAATAGAGCAATACCAATGTTAGAGTGACAACTTTTATTATAAGAAAATTCTATGAGAGGAAAGTTGTCAGCCCAGCTACCTCCATAATTAAACACACAATCCTGAAGAATATCTTCCAATACCAGAATTATCCTTTCCACTTACCCATCCATCTATGGGTCAAAAGTGGTACTAAGGGCTACCTCAGTCCCCAAACCTTATTGACATAACCCTCAAAAGTAAAATGAGAATTGAGTACCCTTATCAGATATGATGGAGACTGGAGTACCATGAAACTTCATGATATCCTTAATGAAGAACTTGGCATAATTCTCAGAAGAGAAATTAGTCTTTACTGGCAAGAAGTGAGCAGACTTGGTCATCCTATCCATGATGACCCAAATTGAATTAAATTGCTGGTGAGATCGTGGAAAACCCGTAATAAAATCCATATTAATTATTTCCTATTTCAATATCGATAGTTCAATCTCTTGAGTCAACCCATCGGGCCTCAACTACTCCACCTTTACTTGTTGACACACCATGTATGTAGCTATCGAATTTTCCATATCCCGCTTCATGTTATTGCACTGATAAATGTCCTTAAGATCATGATATATTTTTGTCAAACTAGGATAAATAGTATAATACGACTCATGAGTTTTGGCCAAATTTCTTCTTTGCAACCCATCAATATCGGGAACACATAATCTACCTTGGTATCTCAAAATACCATCACCAGTAATCTAAAAAAATATTACTTTCTTCCTACATACATAATTCTTGATTGGCATCTAAATAGGATCTAGCATTTGCTTCTCATTTACTTCATCACTAAGAGATAACTTTCCCATCTCCTAAACAATCACACCACCATTCTTGGAATCTAAAAGATGAACTCTGAGATTAGCTAAACGACAAATATCCTTGACCAAGTCCCGCTTCTCCTCATCTATGTGAGACAAACTTCCCATGGACAACCTGCTAAAAGTATCAGCAACCGCATTAGTTTTACCTGGATGATAGTGAAGACTCATGTCATAGTCCTTGAGTAACTCAAGCTATGTTCTTTGCCTGAGATGTAACTCTCTCTGAGGGAATAGGTATTGCAGGTTCTTATGGTCAAAATAAATAACAACATGGACCCCATACAAATAATATCGCCAAATCCTTAATATGAACACCATAACTAATAATTACAAATCATGAGTTAGATAATTCCTCTCATGAACTTTTAATTGTCCAGAAGCATATGCAACCACCTTGCCATGCTGCATTAACACACAACCCAGCCCTACCAGTATCGTATCATAATAGACAACAAAACCATTAGTGCCCTCAGGCAGAGTCAAGACCAAAGTTGAAGTCAACTTATCCTTCAGCTTCTCGTAACTACCCTTACAAGTATCAGACTATAATAATTTCACTTTAGTTTGAGTCAACCTAGGTAAAAGGGAAGCAATAAAATAGAAACTTTTCACAAACCTTTTATAGTAGATGGCTAAACAGAAGAAGCTCAAAATATCAGTTGGAGTTGTTGGTCTAGGCCACTTCTTAACAACCACAAGCTTTTATGGATCCACCATGACCCCTTCACTAGAAACAATATGTCCAAGATAATTCACAATATTTACCTGGAATTCATAGTTAGAAAATTTCACAGATAACCGTTAATCTTTCAAGGCTCGCACAAAAGACAAAAGGGGTCGACATGATCCGCCTCACTCTTGGAATACACCAAAGTATCATCAATAAAGAAATTGACAAACAGGTCTAAGAACTAAGGGAAAAGACAATTCAAAAGATCTGTAAGTGTTGTTGAGGTGTTAGTCAAGACAAAAGACATCACCAGAAACTCAAAATAATTGTACCAGGTTCAGAAAGTTGTCCTAGGGATATTTACCTCCCTAATCTTCAACTGATGGTACCCAGACTGAAGATCAATCGTAGAAAATAACTTAGCACCCTGAAGGTAATCAAAGAGATCATCAATCATCAAAAGTGGATACTTATTCTTCAAGGTCACCTTATTCAATTGGTTGTAATCAATACATATTCGAATAGAATAAGCCTTATTACACATTAAGAGCATGCGAGCATCCCATATAGAAACACTAGAGCATATAAAACCTTTGTCAAGAAAATCTTTTAACTGCTCCTTGATTTCTTTCTACTCGATTGGAGCTATTCTATAAGGAGGAATAGAAATAAGACGAGTGTCCAGAAGAAGATCAATTCCAAAATTAATTTCCCTATCAGGAAAAATACCTGAAAGATCATAAGGAAACACCTCGAGAAATTTGCAAACCACAGGGACAGTCTGCAAGGAAAGACTTTCAGATCTAGTATACTTAACATGCACTAAGTGATTGACGTACCCTTTAGATACCAATTTCTGGTCTCTAAGGTACTAGATGAACCTTCCCTTAGGTACTAGGGAACTACCTTCCCACTCGATCACTGAATCTTTAAGGAAATGGATACTGACCTTTTGGGTCCGACAATCGAGAGACTAAAATCACGAATGCAACCAATTCATCCCTAAAATAACATCAAAGTCTAATATTTCTGACACATAGCATGAATGCAACCAATACATCCCCAAAATCACATTAAAGTCTAATATGTCAAACTCTATAAGATCTACCAAGGTCTCCCTACAATAGACCAACATCACATAACCCCTATATACTCTTCTAGATACAATGGAGCTGCCCACTGAGATGGACACAAAAAAGGGTCTGAAATATATTCAAGATAAAATCCAAAATAGATAGCCACATAAGGGGTCACATAAGAGAGAGTAGACGAAAGATCAAGTAGATAATATACATTTTGATAAAGGAGTTTAAGTATACCAGTAACAACATTGGGGGATGCCTCAAAATCCTAGCGAGTGGCAAGAGCATAAAGACAATTTCGACCAGTACTGAAGCAAATAGCAGAAGTAGCACCTTCTGGTACAGGAGCTGATTAAGTAGCAACAAAAATCTTAGTTTCCCCAAAAGCAACCTTGGAAGGATATTCCCTTTGCATATGACAAATATGACGTTTTTTAAAGCACTTATTCCTTCCCTCTTCATAAATACCACGGTGCAGCTGACCATAAAATCTACAAAAAGGATGTGATAGAGCTAACTGAGCCCTACTAGCCTACGATTGGGTTCATGGTGCTCTAAACCTACTATCACAATGAGTATAGAAATCAACTAATGACTTTATATAAGGATCACTAGCTGTAAAGTAGGAACCAAAATTTCCCCACTTCTTATTCAACCATTTTCCACTCTCTCTACCACTTTGCTGTCGACCTCCACCCAAATCCAAATAGCAAAACTTCTTATTCTACCTTTCACTCATTTCTTCTTGATTTTACTTTTCTTCTTCCATTTGTTGCATATATACAGCAAGTTTAGAGATATCTATATCCTTGATCAACAAGGCAGCCTTGCTCTCTAAAATTAACTCATGGGATAACATAGAAGCAAACTTCCTCATTCTCGCCCTCATGCTAGAAAACAATTTTGGAGCATAATGCGACAACTGATAAAACTTCAAGGCATACTCCTTCACTGACATCCTGCTTTGCTTCAAATTCACAAACTCCTCATCTTTCACCTTTCTTAACTCCTGAGGAATGAGGCAATCAAGAAAATCACTAGAGAAGTCATCCCATAAATTAGACTCAACATCCTAGTCCCTAATATGCTCCCACTCTTCATACCATTGGTATAAAACATCCTTCAATTGGTAAGAAGCAAACTCTATACCCTCCATATCAGTAGCATGCATCACACAAAAGATCTTTTCTATCTCATCAATAGAGTTTTAAGGATCTTTCTCAACGTTAGAACTAGTGAAAATAGAAGGACTTACCCTCATAAATTGGCCAATCGTAGTGTCCTCAGATGATGGAGCTACATAAGTAACACACTCATTTTGAGAGGCCATCAATAGGTAAGCAAATGAATCGACTAGCAAAACTCAGCATTAGAAATACTAGCCTAAGGTACCTAAGGAGAGATAGGGGGAACTGGTGGAGTTCTATCAGGGCTATCAAAAGTAAAAACCCTAAACTGGGTCTGAACTCTTGGAGTTGTAAGAGCATTATGCATATTATCCTCAGATAGAAAATAAGAGCTTCCATGATTATCAGATTTTCTTGGAGGCATGATTTAAAAGGCAAACAAATGGAATATTAGTGGAGGCTCAAGACCTTAGAATCTATAGCTTAAAATAGAAAAACAAGAAAAGGAACCATTCTTAAATGTCTTGAAGCCTTTCCCTTATAAGTGTGGGGTGGTACACACCCATAAATAAGATTCCACTTGACACGACTTTGTTAGAAACCCAATGACTTCAAATATAGGCTCTAATACCATCTTTGTCATGACCCAAACCACGGCTTGGCTTGATGGGTATCTCAAGTCCCACATGGATCGAAGACCACCTCTATTCTCCTAATAAGGAAACATAATATGCCTGCTGTTGAATGAATTATGAATATATAATAAGATAAATTTAAAGAATAAAAGTTACATATATGATCCCTAACTAGAAACTGACCAAAACAACTGACCAACACCACCCAAGTCCATAATAATTAAAACAAAGCCTTCTAAACAAAGAACCAAGACTGAATATTAGTAAAGCATTAAGACATGCCCCTACTGTAGCCAAAGACAAGTTTAAATAGTCTAAGACATAAGATATAAAAACATAAAATACATACTTCTAAAGTATGGAAGCTCACCACTTTAATGTCAACTCACGAGATGATACTAAATTCTAATCACTGAGCAAGAGGTGTAAAAGTATGACCAACTCCTACATCGCATGGGGATACAACATCCAAAGATGGTTATTATGGTAAACTCTAGCATATAACTCAAGGATAAGGGATAAAATAATGTCAAGATCAATAAATCAAAATCATTCAAATCTAATACACATAATCAAATGCATATACATATATACATCACATGTTGAGATAGGGAACAAGGCATAACATCTACTTTTAAAATTTAGCCTAGATTGTGTAGCTCAATCATTATAACATACGATGGCAGTAATAGGCTATATGGTCTCAGCACTCCCTCAGCTGGTAGGGCCACTGTTCCTATACTCGCATGAACCATAGGGTAAACATATGCACTATAGGGGACTCAAACCTCCCTGCATATCAAGGTGACACAAACATCAAATCATCTAATAAGATGTGGGGTACTCAAACCTCCTAATCAAATGATATCAATAAGGGGGACTTAAACCACCTGATCATATATACCTCAACATAGACAATCGCAATTTCCAGTATTGCTCTCTCGTACCTCCACTTTCACGACTTAGCTACACAACCCTCATTAAAGCCCAATTAAAAAGATATATCACACATTCTCATTAATTGAACCATATTTCACATTAAGGCATTAATTTTTGGTATCATCATACAAACTACACTTGCAAAGTAATAATAACATGCCAAAACAATTACATCACTTGGAGGAATTCATAACCCCCTTGGTTCAATTATGTAATTACTTGTGAAAATACAAACCTACAAGGTTTAATTCAAAATCATAATGCAATTTTTCAAGAATAGTTTAATTTCCATATTTTAAATAATTAAAAACCAATTTAATAATATGGGGTTAGGGTCATAACCACTTCAAAAGTTACAAGTTTGGGGAAAATCACAATTACCTAGTTTATTCATTATACCCATGAACCCACAAGTTCAAAAACAAGTTTAAAGCATGAATAATCATATGTAAACCATGAGAAAACATTGTTCAACAATAAGAATTAGAAACACTCAACCCCTATTTCAAAACCAACATCAAAATCTAATAAAAAATACTTTAAAACCTATGCTTTTAACAAATTAACAATGAGGGAAAAGTAACATGCCTGAAATAACAAGTTTCACAAAAAGAATTCAACCCTTTTATTCCTTGAATGACCTGCTTCATTAAAACCCTAAGTATGGCTGCTTGAGAGAATTTGATAAATCTTTTTGAGTGTCTGAATACGTTAAGGATAAAATGTAACCCCTCCTTAAGAGATTTATGGATGTAGGATTTTAATCGGGCAAGGAGAGAATTATCCAAAGTACCCTTAAATTAAATGCTGAATTTTAGTCATCAATGACTATGAGTCACCATACGAATCATATAAACTCATTATGACTTTTAACCCTGAGTCGTACACTAATGGAAATTACCCCTATGGCAATGAACTTTTTTGCTATGGTTTCCTAGGCATGTTGTAGATGGTCTATCAAAACGGTTAGAATCGTTACCCAAAAAATTATAGTCCTACTACTCCAATATAACACTATAACTATCGCTATTGAAGCTTAACCGTTGTAATAGATAGCTCTATAGGAACAGTTCTTAAAACCATCGCTAAAAAGTAATCTATAGCAACACATAATAGAAAAAGAAAAGTTATTACATCAGTTAGTTCACATGTCCACCTAAAAATCAAGCCAACAAAACCTATTCTCTCTCAGCTATTTGACACTTCAACAAAACTTATATTAATCTATTTCTCTAAAATAGATACCAAAAACATATAGTGGTCTCAAATTGTATGATTATGTTCGATTGTTCTACTGATTTTGATCGATTAATACCTATAAAACTGTATTTATGTAAAAATGATATGTTGTTCAATTGTTCTTCTACAATTTAACAAATTCTTCTTTGATAAACCTACTTCTATAACTTTGAAAGTTATAGGCTGAGCGACCTCATACGACTGTCGATTTATGTAAAGATAAATATCTCTCTATTGATTTGAAATTTTAGACTAAATTTTAGCTATCAATTTATGTTGAAAATTATCAAATTTGCACTTTAATTTCTATCAGATCTGCACTTCAATTTGGAGATTTTAAGGTTAGTGAATGTGTTCTTTTAATAGACGATTTTGACCTAATTTTTTGAGTTTCTATTTTGAGGTTTTCTTCTCTTTTACTTTGATTGCTGACCAAATAGTCGAGGAGTGGCCTACATAGCTTGTGATAAATTTTTTACCCTATGGAATAGTAGAGGAGTGTAGAAGCTAAGGAGAAGGGGATTTAGTATCTCATTATTTAGTAAGAATTAATAATCCACTTGATAAAAAATTTAGGAAAATGAGGCACGTGAATCCCTGCTCAGATGGCTGGGTAGCTACAGTTAAGTTTGAAGACAGATCAAGTATAGGGACAGAAATGGTAAAACAATTATTTATCATGTTCTTTGAAGTTCTTATCATAACCTAGTATTGGAATATCTCATATGATAGTGTGGATTAAAAAGTTTAAAAGCTCAAGTCATTTGCATATCTATTATGAATTTGTAGGTTGTTATTGGTATTGGAGAAAAATCTGTTGTCAATCCATTTGACATAGTTAGCATAAACAACACTGTTGGTGGAATAGAGGTCAGCGCTCTATTTATCTCTTCATTAGGATTTCTCGAATTGGAGACCTTTTAAATCTAGTTACAGTATATCTCTAAAAAACTCTCCTATTTGCAAAATGGTTCTAATCTCGCACAAAATCATGCTATGCTACAAGTTGGAATGGTGAATCAACTGAACCCAAAGAGAAGTACTTTAGAGTTTGTTCTCGATTTCATCATTTGATCAAAATTATGTCCTTACTTGTATTTATGTTATCTTCTTAGCTAAGCTTCTATGAAGTACATTGATTTTTTTGTCTATAAGGACTCTTATCTACATCTAAAAGTTGGCATAGTCTAATACATTAAAGGGTAGGTAGTGATTTTTGTTTCCATTCCATGTTTTTAAACTATTCATTCATAGCAAATTGCTCCAAATCATACTTGAGCTATCATGTAAACTAAGAGAATGAAGTTCATAAAATCAAATATTGCTTCATTTGTTACTCCATTTGCATGGAATTGTTAAAACTAGTTTAAACATAAAAATGTTTCAAACTGGTTAGATAATCATAGCAGACTACAATAAAGCAGCTGACTGTATGGTTCCATTTTATTTTTCCTTTTAATTTAAGCATACAAATATATATTCATCTTCTAATTTGAAATATATTCAATATGCAAAGGAGAAGTTTAGAATCTGTATTTATGTCAATTGATCCTGAAAGAGATACGGTTGAGCAAGTAAGTGAATATGTCAAAGGTGTGTTTTAGATTAAACTGATTATATATTATACATTATTACATATACTTGTAATGTTGTCACTGACAATCTTGCACTCAATGTTTAGAGTTCCACCCAGATTTGATTGGCCTCACTGGTAGACAAGAAGAGATAAAAAAACAGCACATGCTTATTGGGTTTACTATATGAAGACAAAAGAAAAGCGCTCAAATTACCTTGTTGATCACTCAATAATCATGTATGTGTTACTTGATCCTGCTTATCCCTGTATGATTGCACATATTAGTTCTTCTGCTAGCTTGATTAAAATTTATCTCTTGAATTACGCTACCATATGTACTAATTAAAAGTTATATAAGTGTCTTTCTGTCCAAAATTCTCATTTCTTTATTTAAATTTCTCACTTTATTCTCTACGATCTCTAGTGTGTCTAAGTATTAAAAATATCTATCTAGCTTACCATCTATCTATCTCTCTCTCACTCTAAAATACACCTTTACTCTGTTCTCTTAGGGATTAGTTTCATGTTTTAATTTGTTGAAATGTCACCATCTCATCTAAAAGCTTAAGCTATTAAAGACAACACACTTTATTTACTTAATTATATTCTCAGCCTCTTTTACATGTTGGCCTGATTCTTTTTTCATTGGTCTAGCATCTGGTAATTCTTTTTGATAAGATTATTGGTGAGACTCGATCCAAGGACTTCTCAACTTTTAGGAAGCGTTGACCAAGATTGCTAGTTCTAAGAAGTAGAAACAACACATGAAGAGCTTCCTGCAGTTAGCAACAAGAAATAAATTAAAATATCTCACCGCTCAGAAGAGTGTTAATGTCATCAAAAATGTTTCAAGCGAGTGCAGAAGATCTTTACTACACTGGGTTGCTCTTTTCTTTTTAAAGTACTGTCTAGAAATATTTTGGTAGCTTCCCCTTTCATTTGAGTTACGCAACTAGTATTTTATAGTGGTCTTTAGTTTTGACTCCTATTATGTAAAGATAGTTTGATCTATTATCAGGTCTTCAACAAGTCATTTGGCTTTGATACTTCCATGAGGAGGATCAATGTGCCATCAATGCATCATATGCTGAAGCTCAAAGTGCTGAGAACGACATTGGTTTGGTGAAGCTGATGGGCCGCTATAGTGGTAACATGCTTTTACTAAGTTTTATGCATAGAAAATAGCCTAGTATAGAATTTTATTTTATATCAAGTTCTCATAAAGACTGCCTTATGTACACATCCACTACAAATGTTATTTGGAACTTCATTATTGGTTGTTTGTTATTAAATAATATGCTCTTCTCTACATAATCAGCTGTAAAACTCGTCATTAGATTCACTATAGCTATTTTCTACAAAAGAGAGATAACAGTATGAACTTTGTTGAACTACTTTTTGAAAACACCCAGAAGCAATGAACAGGTGTTATCTTAGATTGTTGCTTATCCTTTGTAAAGGGCTATACTCCGAAAACACGGAAAGAGGTTCTGCATATTTTTGAATTCATTGTTGTTTATTCATTTACTTTGAGGAATGGTATGTTTTTTAGCATTTTGTACATAGGCTGGAATCCTTATAAATTATCATTTAACCACTAATCATATTAGTTGTCTTATATTGTCTTTTATTCTTTGTAAAGATTGCTATGATCCAAAAACATGGAAATGGTTCCTGGCCTATTTTTTTTCATAATTCCTTACTATGGGGCAACCATTATTGAGTTCATTCATAATAGGATTTATTATCTATTATCATTGTACTCACCTTTCTTGAACTTCTTGCTGGATCATTTTGAAAAACCTTTAAGATACTCATTCCTCTTAAAATATATAGATGGGAAAATTTCAACCATAAGATTACCTAATTTTATTTTGAGAATTTATGGAGCTAATTAGCAATTCACATTGTTATGAAGACCCAACTTATATGATTTATGTTGTTCTAAGTATTGTATCTGATAATGTTTCCATATTGCATTTGTATTTTGGGATGGTAAATGAATAAAAAACTTTTTTTTTAATATGGTAAACTGGGGTCTTAGCATATGATGAGATGGAGAGCCTCGTGAAATTCCATTCCCGATTATACATAACCCTAAAAGTGTTGTTTTGTTTCAAACAACCGTGTATTTACTCTATGGAAAATTTTACATTTCAGGCTTTTAAGTTTTCTTTAAGGAAGAGGGCGTCCTCTTTTCCCCATTTTAATTTGATTTAATCCTAACTTGGTGCAGGTTCTTACACTCGATGGATTTAGCATATGCAGTTGCAGACCTCATAGTATCTAGAGCTGGAGCAATGATCTGCTCTGAGATTTTAGCTACCGGGAAGCCTTGTATTGTGGTAAGTTCACACAATTATATAGGGTACTAAGATTGCTTACGACTGACCAAGTTGATGAAAGATCATGAAGTGTTGCCAAAGAAAATATTCTAGAATTGGGATAAACTAAGTGAGAACTTATAAATGTTAAAAACTATTAATGAAAGTGATAACGAGAATGCAGGAAAAATTCCCAATTAAAATAAGAGTTTTTGTTAATCGAATTGAAGGTAGTGAATGTAATTGACTAGTACAAGAAGAATTTGATATGTTATATTAGATGACGGTCGTATTATACTATGTTCAACTTCATTTCTATTTATAGAAATTTAATTTGTGTAGCTTCCGATCTGTCCTAAACATATTTTGGCCTTGTTCTCCTAACTTTTAATCTAACATTTTTGCATGTCCCTGCTCATCATGACCTAGTTTTATGAAAGTAGCTATTTACTTGATCAGATCGTATTCCTTTCCCTTGGAGTTTGCATCAACTAACTGAACTGACTTCTGTTTAGCTGATAATAAGATTTTTTATTTTTAAGTTTGGATGTATAAAGGATTCGGTGATTACTAATCTGAAGTGTAGCTTTTTTTTTCTACGTCATTGCTTTTATAACTCTGTCACTTCAGATTTCTTGAAGTGTCAGTAAACTAATCTTAGGAAAACAATTTTTTATAAATTTTCCTTGAAATTCTTGCAAATACCCTCACCAGATGTAGCTAAAGGACATCAATTTCACAATCCTTGTCTAATGGCTAATTTGGCTGATTCAAGGGTTATGACTAAAGATGAACTTAACTTTCTTACTCTTAAAAATACTATTAAAGAAATTTTAGGTATGGTATTCTGTCTTGTGTGTGAAAAATTATTCTAATTATTCCATTCAAAAAACAATCTAGAGATTATCTTGCTTCCATGGTTTTTTTACCTTTCTTTTAGTCTTCATCTAAATATCTATGATTTTGATTCTAAACACAAATCCGAGGGTATTTTGGAAACAATCTCTCTACCTCCACAAGGTAGTGGTAAGGTCTGGCTATACTCTAATAAAATGTTGTAGTACCTGCTTTGGAAACCATCACTGATGAAGGAGAATCTATTGGATTGGAAACCAAAAGAAAGTCCTCCAGCAGGTATTTCTACTGTGACTACTTACTGCCTTCTTGGATATTAATTTATTATATAAGCATCATAATGCTATCTAACAAAATTCTCTTACTTGTCATCAATAATGAAACTAATAAGTTTTTCCATATTGCTCAAGTTAACAAAGTTATAGGTGTTAATGTTTATTTTTGAATCCGTACTTCTTTCCAGAATGAAGTATGACTTTTAGCTGATGATGTTGTGTTTCCACAGTAAAAGAGAGCTTCAAAGGCCAATAGTGAACAAAATGGAGGTTCGACAACATTTGCAATAAGTTGCTAAAAGATTGTAAAGATGACTAAGTCATGGATCTTCAAAGGCCTTATAGTGTAATAGTCTGGTAAAGCTCCTTTGAAGCATCAATTGTTTTAGGTTGGCCACATCTGCTATTCAAAATGTGTTAAATCAGTAGGTAGGAAGTTTACTTCATTGTGCTTATGAGTAGTGCTCTTTGTTGTCTATAAGGAGTTTTTGGACCCCAAAAGTTGTTTTTATGCAAATAGTATTATATTCATGTGTACTTTCTAATTTATGATGTGTACAACTCCAGAGTTTATTGCCAATACTTTATGAAGTAGTATCGTTATGCCGACTATGTCATGAAAGCAATGTCATTATCCAAACCTTAGGGATTCCCATGTACCCCATAATTTCCATTATTAAAATCACTTGGGGGATTCCCGTGTATCCCACAAGGTTTTTCATTTAATCCAAAGTCATTGACATGAAGGCCTTACCATTTAACCAAATAAACCATCCAAACCAAACTAAAGGTCCATGACCATATTATGTATGCAATGCAAAGTTTTCAATGAAAGTCCAACTATGTAACGAAACCATTCTCATAGGCATTTTATCAAACATGTTGCAGGCATATAGTTTTAAAAAACAAAACCAAGCAACTTGGGGAATCCAAGGTACCCCTAAACCCATTTACCATTACCACACATTCCACAATGTTCAAACCAATATTATAATATGAAAGATCATAAGTAAACCATGGGAAAACAATATCCAACCATTTACAACCAAAACCCCCAACATATAATTCAAAACAAAACATTACCCATAATTGAATCATGAAAACAATTCATTACAACATGAATTTTGTTGAACTAACAATGATGGAGAAGTAACATGCCTTAGATACCAAAGAAGTACGGAGAGAAATCACCTTTGAAAGGAAAAATTTATAAGCTTGATGAAAGCCCTAATTATTCGTGACTTATAAGATGTGGATTTTAAGTTGGGCATGCGGGGAAATATCCAGAATACCCTCAACTTAAAAGCTAAGAATTATGCACAGGAGGGTACGACCATACCTCCCACAACATACGAGTGGTACCCACCTCTCATACCCTAGACAAAATATTAAACATTACATACTACCCACCATATGACTCCCCTAGAATAAGTCGTACCCACACCATACGACTAGAACCCTCAATCCATATCTAAGACAGAATCCAAGAGGTTGGAAACTGGATAATATATGAATTGGACTATACCACTCGTACCCTCTCCATATAGCCTTTGTGATGTCCATTCGTACCTTGGACAGAAACCAACCAAAACCATTCTGAGAAATATATAACCAAGACACCCTAAATATTACCCACATTATACGAAAAGTACCCTTAAGTGGTAAGATATCCAGAAGCTCAAAACTCATGAATTTCTAAGGACCAAAACCTAGGGTAATTTAATTCTCCCCCACTTACATCACTCATCCTCGAATAATAGAATGAGGCAGTACTAGCATGATTTAAACTCCCAATTATCTCTACCCATACCTTTAAGACAAAAAATAGAACACCATGGAATTTATCTTTTCTTTAACTAAGTTTGAAAACAAAGACGTTATGAACAACACATACCTTCTGCATGAATTTTTAGAGTAGAAAATAGGAACAAATACTTGGACTTCATGTCCTCTTTAGCTTCCTAAGTATCCTATTCAACCTTGTGGTTCCTCTATTGAACCTTTACCAAGGCCACATCCTTTTTCCTCAACCGATGAACCTAACAATCTAAGATCTCAACTAGGATCTCTTCATAAGATAGGGAATCCAAAAAACCAATATCCTTGATAGACACAATTTGACACTATAATCGATACACTTCCTTAACATGGAGATATGGAACACCAGGTGAATGGAGCTCAAGATAGAAGGAAACTCATAGGCAATATTGACAACTCTGCTCAAAATCACTTAAGGACCATATAACGGGGACTGAGCTTCCTTTTCTTCCCAAATTACATCACTTCTTTCATGGGAGACACCTTTATGAACACCCTATCTCCAACCTCAAACTACAATCCTGACATAACCCAATCGGGGGCCTTTTCATAATAGGCATCCCAAGTTCGACCGATACTGAAGAGTAACAACCCTTTACCCAACCCAGCCTCCAGTCGTCTACCATGTGTTGGATGAATTTTGAGTATATAACAATATAGTGTAATATCTCACATGAATACTTTATGATAGGATCACAACTATGACCAAACCAACCGAGTCTAACCATACTACAGCAATTGCCCAACTGTACCAAACCACGCAAAAAGCCACAAATCAGGCCATAACCAAACAAGTTCCAAAATATAATATAATTAATCCCAAAATGAAATATGAGGGAACAGTGAGAAATTTTATTTTATGATGCCAATCGCTATACCTATACCAATGCTAAGGCTAACACCCATAAAAATCCCACCTATTCCATCCTATAGTAGTACCATAAAGCCTCTAACTAAAAGAGTAATAAAATTTAGTTAAGACATGCTCCCAACCATGGCCAAAACCAAACTCCAAATAAAATCAAAGTGTCTAAAAATATAAATAACATGAAATGGAGCCTTTCAAAAGAATGGAAGCTCACCACTTCAGTCCAAATGCTGATCCACGATTAAATCACAATGTAGGAATAGTATAATGGTTGGTTCCTGCAGAGCGTGGGTATATATCCGCTAGTAAATAGGTTAGTGGGTGAACGCTAGCATAATCTTGCGATAAGGATAAAATAATGTCATTTATAAAACCAAGTAAAACCATCCATATGCACATAACCATATATTTATATATAACCATGCCGGGAAAGAGAATCGGGTTTAGCATGCCTTTAAAATCGCTACCTAGGTTGTGTAACTCTGCCGTCCTAAATTACCCATGAGTTATATGGGTTTAACTCTCCCTGCTGAAAAGGCCCCAGTGCATGAAGACGACTAGGGAAGAAAACTTGGGATGACTAGTACATCCCTCAAAATATAGTGTAACATCATACACATAGTCACCAAGGCCAACCTCACATCGGCAAATATGAGTTTCCAGTTTTGGTCCCCCCGGGACCTCAACCTTTCATGGCTTCGCTACTTATCCCGCCATTATTGCCCAATTAAAACCATTACTAAGAAATAAATCAATACATTTACCATTTATTAACTAAGGATATTTAGTGGTGGTATCGTCATACCGACCATACTTGCAAGTACTATCCATAGCCAACCACATATAGGTTTAAGGAGACTTTCAAGTGCCCTTCATTTACCGTATTAAACCTCATGGGGGATTCCTTGTACCCCATAAGAATAAACATTAGCTATTTACCTTTCCAAACCATTTAAACCATGCATCATACCTTTACCAAGTTTTAAAACAAGCAAGAGTTCCATTAAAAATACTCAATGCAATGAAAACATTATTATAGGTATTTTGTGAAACATATTGGGGGCATAATATAACCAAAACAAATTCAAGTTACCATTAAACCATTCCCATGAAATCCAATTATCCAAAACCACCATTAATACATGTAAAGCATAATTATAACAATGGAAAACCATAACTAACCATTTAATATCAAAACACCTAATTCATATTTGAAAACCAAAATTATACAATCCATGAAGTCATGGAAATATTCATAAAATAATGCTTTTAGATAGAATTAAGAATGAGGGAAGAGAACATGACTTAAACTAAGATGATGATGGAAAGAAATCACCAAGACAATCCCCAAATCAATCCTTTAGTTTAAACCCTAGCTTCCCTTACCCAAAAGATTTTGAGAGAATTATAGAGTGTTTAGAAGTATTTCTAAGTCTTAATGAATGGAATAATAGGGTAAATAGCCTCTCAAGTAGTTTAGAAGTCATGGGATCTTATTATGATAAGTGGGAAAACATCCAGAATACCCCCATATAAGTTTTACCAAAATCCTATCATACGGGTACGACTGACCCTTAGGAGTCACACCCTATAATATGAGTGGAAACCTCCACTCATATCCTAGACTCAATATTTGGATACAACACTTTCCAGCTTATGACTCATCTAACCATATTGTATGCAAAGCATACGATTCATACCCCTGGCAGATTTAAACCTAAGGAAGATTTAGACACTATCCATTATACGAGTCCTGGATATGACTCATAACCTGGCTTACGACTTAGGGTGAGCCACTTGTACTCAGATCCAACCTAAGTAACCAAGTCTAAGATTAATTTAAGGAGCCAAATGATTCATAACAACTTATATGACTTATACCCCTAAGTCTTATCCATTCTAGTAACCAAAGTCCATCCCACTAACAACACTGGTCAGTATATGGCTTGTAATACCCCATGATTTTTTCAAGTCATTAAAGCCTTTTAATCTTTCCAAGAGAAGCTTAGCACTCAAAAAGTTGGCTAAGTTTTGAAATTTTCTCATTTAGACCTTTGATCTTTGGGTATTTATTTCACGACCTTCCTGATATCCATTTTTTGATTTTCAAGTTGTGTTGCGATGGGGAAAGGTTGTAGTATATCTCGGGTGAGTTTTAGAATTTTTAGAGTAGCGTAAGAGTACGTTTGGTGTTCCAAACTACTAGGAAAAGGCTCTGGTGAGGTGCCCAGTTTTCAGTATTTCAGGATCAATTTGTAACGATCATAACTTCTTGTATATAATAAACTAGGAGAGTTGTTATATATCAAAAGAAAGATCGTTGAGTCTTATTTGTAATGTAATTTGATTCATCCAATTTGAATATAGTAGTAAAAATTTATGCCCAATTTACTTCAGCATATCAAAATTGTCAACAGAGGGTCAGCTGCGTCTTTTTCTTTTTTCTTAGGGGTATTTTGGTCATCCTCGACCCCCATATATACCACAAACACAAAATTAAACTTTATTTCATCCAAAATATACTCATTTTGCTCAATTCTCTCAAGAACAATATAAAGGGGTTAAACCCAAAGTTCAAGAAATTCAAGAATCTCTCCGTAAATCTTCGTAGAATCAAGAATTAAGGTATGCATAGTGTTCATTCATAGATCCTTTTCATCCATGGAGTTCAAAAATCAAGTTTTGAATAATAAATTGTGATTTTATTATTGTGGTATGCTTATGTTCATGTTGATGGTTGATTATGTATGTGTAATTGTTATTATACAACTCCCAAGTTAAAATCTTTATATGATGTTCATGATACTATGATATTATGTGAATGGAAACTTGTGAAATTGGATTGAGTTGTGGTGTTAAATGATTCCAAAGTTTGAATCTTTATGTATTTTTTTTTATGAATCTATGATATCATGAGTTGGAAACATGAAAAAAATTTGGTTGTTCATGATGCAAAATTTTATGATTTCACCTATGCCAAGATGTGCATGCAAGGTATTTGTTAAAATGTTTAAGAGACTATAAATCATGTTTTTATGAATAAATAGAACCTAAAGGACAATTCCATGCTCTATCATTATGTTTAACATGATTTTCATGCTATTGATTTGTATTGTAGTTGTTTATGGAATGTCTACGCTATTATTGAACAATGATGTGTTGTTTGAATGCCATGATGTTTATGATAAGTCTTTCAAGATTAGTTGATTTCATAGATTTTATATTTGATCTAAGTTAGAAATTAATTATGATGTAAGATTGTGTTTAATTCCATGATATACGTCAAGATTCATGAAAATTAATTATTTGTAGTTTGATTTATGTAAAAACAAGTTAGATGAAACTTAGGTATCAAATCCTTAGTTATCAGTATTAGTAGATTCAAATTTCAGCGAATCATTTTTTAAAATTAGTATCTAAAGTTATGATGATTTCTGTTACAATTATGCATTCATGCATGCGTTCTCATACAGTCATGTTCATATTTAGCAGTTACAAAGTTTCCATGTATGTTGATCCAACTATACATATTATTTAGTGAAGTATTGTTCATGCATATAAACCCTTGCATAGCCTAACTCACTTGCATACTCAGTACATTCAAAGTACTGATACATTTTGCGCTATGGTGCTATCATTTACACCATAGGTTTCAAAGCACGAGATCTAAGGAGTCAGTAGCATTTCAGTTGCCAGCATCCAGATTTAGTAGTGAGTCCTCATCACTCGAGGATGATTTGATTATCTTGTTATTTCAGTTTAGTTTTAAGAAGTTGGAGTTAGTTAGAGACATATTCCTTCAACTCTACAGTTCAGACAGTATAGAGGCTTTCAGACTAGAGTTTGCAAATAGTTGTATAAGTATTCATTTTTCAGTTGTACTTAGTATTTGAACCTTATGGCAAGTTCCTTATTTATTTCAGTATATTATGCAGTCCTCGGATACAGATATCAAAAGAGGGTTAGCTTATGGTCCTTCGGGATCATGAGCACCGTGTGACATTCTGGTTATAAAAAATTGGGGCATTACAAACTTAGTATCAGAGCCTAAGGTTCAATATCATCCTAGGAAGTATGAAAAGCCATATCTAGTAGAGTCTTGTGCATGGGTGTGTTGCCTGCCATATTTATGTACAAGAGGCTATAAGATGTTTTAGAAAAAAGTTTTCTTTCTTTCATGTCTCAGATCGTGCTATGGAAAGGTTCTCTGAGAAACTTGTGTAGATTCTTTTCATGATCCATTCATGTCAGCTTGACCTTACTTTCATGGTAATAGAACAACTGAAGCCTAAAGTCCTTTATATAGAACTCTCTCAGGTAGACCCCCAAAGATCATTTTGGAATGTTGTTCTCTAAATTTGAGCAGAGTATGTTTCATGGGGTTAGTTGTATAAGAAGTGAATTAGTAGGCTTAAAATAATGTATGGAAGAATCTAAGTATAGTATCTCGAAGATTTTATATTTTGTTGATGAAGATATAGCAGTAATTCTCATGGTGTGTAGAAAATACAAGTTTAAGAGATGTGACATTTAAAGGCCAGGATGAGAGTAGCATATTTACTAAAGTTTGTGGATATTCACATTAAGTTTTAGAAACTAAGCTTGAATCTTTGAAGAATTTAAGTCGGTGGATTTTAGACTAAGTATTAAGGTGTGAATGTGGTGTTAGTAGCATATAAAGAAATAGAAGCAGATGATGCATTTAGTAAGACAGGTATGTGTTGAAAAGAGTGTAGTATGTGATGATGATGGCAGAAAACTAAAGAGAGCTAAGTTCAGAATCAAGTAATGTGTTTATAGACTTATGATGATGACTTAAGACTAAACTGGAGAGTATAGTTGAAAGAGTGCAGAAAGAGTACTTCAGTTGAGCCTAAGTTTTTAGTATGATTCAGTTAGTAAAGATAGCAAGTCCCAACAGTTGCAAGATCAGCTAAGTTAATGAGTCATGCATTCATTTCAGATCAAGATGTTTAGTTATGATTCAGATCTTAGATGCCTTGTGCATCGCCTCAGATTTTCTCAAGTATCTTAATGAATTTAGTGTTCTTAGAGGGACATAGTGTCCCAAGGGGGAGATACCCTATAACTCCTCGATGTTTTCATGTCCTTAAATACATTATGTTGTATGTATAGATTTTCTTTCTAAAGATAGTATCAGTTATCATTGCATAGTAAGTCATTCATTCATGACAAAAACTAATTCACGCATTCATGCCTCAGATATGCATGTCCATTATGAGAATTAATTTTATGAGTAGCTTCAGATATTCCATGCATCGGATATGCATGGTCAGTATAAGAACTCTGTATATTAGTGGTTCCATCCCTAGAGTCATGTTTCAGATGTTCATGTCCTTCGAGTAAGTTCAGTTTATCAAAAACCTCAGCTTAGTAACTCACATTCGAAGATGAATGCTCCCAAGGGGGAGATAATGTAATATTCCATGAGTTTTCTGAGTCGTTAAAGCCTTTTAATCTTCCCAAGAGAAGCTTAGCACCAGAAAATTTGGCTAAGTGTTGAAATTTTCTCATTTAGACCTCCAATGTTTGGATATTTATTTGACAACCTTCATGACATCGGTTTTTTTATTTTCAAGTTGTGTTGCGATAGGTAAAGGTCGTAGTACATCCTGGGTGAGTTTCAGAATTTTGGGAGTAGCGTAAGGGCACGTTTGGTATGCCAACCTAGTAGTAAAAGGCGCTGGTGAGGCATCCAGTTTTCAGCATTTCCGGGTACACTTGTAATGATCATAACTTCTTGTATATAATGAACTGGAAGAGCTGTTATAAATCAAAAGAAATATATTTGAGTCTTCTTTCCAATGCAATTAGATTTATCCAATTTTAACATTGCATTAAAAAGTTATGCTCAATTTACTTCAGCATATCAAAACTGTCAACAGAGGGTCAGCTGCATCTTTTTCTTTTTTCTTAGGGGTATTTTGGTCATCCTCCACCCCTATATATACTAAAAATATGAAATTAAACTTCATTTCATCCAAAATATACTCATTTTTCTCAATTCTCTTAAGAACAACATAAAGGGGTTAACCAAAAGTTCAAGAAATTCAAGAATCTCTCCGTAAAATCTTCGTAGAATCAAAAATTAAGGTATGCATAGTGTTCATCCATGGAGCTCAAGAATTAAGTTTTGAATAATAAATTGTGATTTTATTATTGTGGTATGATTATGTTCATGTTGATGGTTGATTATGTTTGTGTGATTGTTGTTATAAACTCCCAAGTAAGAATCTTTATATGATGTTCATGATACAATGATATTATGTGAATGGAAACTTGTGAAATTGGATTGAGTTATGGTGTTGAATGATTCCCAAGTTGGAATCTTTATGTATTTTTTTTTTATGAATCTATGATATCATGAGTTGGAAAGATGAAAAAAATTTGGTTGTTCATGATGCAAAATTTTATGATTTCACCTATGCCAAGATGTGCATGCAAGGAGTTTGTTAAAATGCCTAAGAGACTAGAAATCATGTTCTTATGACTAAATGGAACCTAAATGACAAGTCCATACTCTATCATTATGTTCAACATGATTTCCATGCTATTGTTTTGTATTGTAGTTGTTTATGGAATGTCCACGCTATTATTGAACAATGAATGTGTTTTTTGAATGCCATGATGTTTATGATAAGTTTTTCAAAAATAGTTGACTTCATAGATTTTATATTTGATCTAAGTTAGACATTAATTAGGATGTAAGATTGAGTTTAATTCCATGATTTACCTCAAGATTCATAAAAATTAATTATTTGTGGTATGATTTATGTAGTAACAAGTTAGATGAAAAATCCCTAAGTCGATTTAAGTATATTCATTATTATTTTGTTGATTGGGTTTATAACCCATGACTAAGTGCACGATTTATGTGAAATTAATAATTGTTATGTATGTAGTATTATGTGAATTTATATTAGAGCCTTGAGATGGTGAACTTGATGTTGGAATTGTGATACTCAAGTACTGATTTGCATTAAGATTAAATATTGTGTCTTCCAAGTATTTGATGAATGGTTCGTGTGAATTAAATAAGAGAAATTATATTATATAAGTATGTGTATTAGTTCATGCCATCCAAGTGTTTGATAAAATGCTTAAGTGAAGAAAATAGAGTCAATATAATATGTTGACAAGAAATTTTCAAGCTATGTATAAGTTCATGCCATGTGTGGTTGAAAATCTCTAGTATATGAGTTATGGTATGTTCTGTGAAAATCCTATCCATGTGCATTCCTTGTTGAATGAATTATGAGGCATTAGTATAAATTCTCACACACCTTTATATTTAAGATTTAAGTGTTTGAAGAATATTATGCATTCTTGATCAGGATTTGGGTTTATGACTTATAAGTACTTGAAAGAGTGTCGTATTGATTTTTTTGGTGCGAGTAATGGACTGTTGTTATGTTATGCAAGTATTGTTGTACTATATTTAATTACGGTGTCCTGGGGGTATTTATACCTAAAATTAGCCTGCTTGTCTAGAGCTGAGTCAGTTACAAGATAATCTCAGTCAAGCTATGATCAGTAACTTTCAGTCAGTTACAGAACTCAGGAAAACTTTGTAGATTCGGAAAATCAGTCTCAGTATATTATTCAAATTAAGAAACTCAAAATCTCAAGTCTCAATCTAGTCAACTTCAGATCTCTGTAGTATTTCAGTATTTAGTTACAGAATTCAGTAAACTAAGTGAGATAACAGAACTCAGTAGTATTCAGCCAGTTATCAAATATTCTTTAGTATTCCGTCAGCTTATGAAACCAAGTGAACTCGGTCAAATCAGTTCAGTGATATACTCAGTAACAAGATTCAGCTCAGTGTAAGTTCAGTTAAGAATCAGTTCAGCACCGAGTGAGCCTTAGAATGGGAGCTCACCTACTAGTAGAGGGTGTGATTCTTAGAAGCAATCCTTGCGCTCCAGAATTACATCGCCAGCATAGGTTGAGACATCATACCTAATAGTTGAGGGTTGATGAGGTAGCTTGACCTGTTAGAAAGGGCCCCACCATTCTTGTTTTAGTACCTGATAGTTGAGGTTCATGTGAAGTTGTCTTTACCAGTGGCGCGGTATTGACACTCTTCCAATTGGGGTTATAGATTGGATCCCAATTCATGCAATATTTTATTAGTTGGGGCATGCCGATTTGATAACTACTTTCCACAGTCTCAATTTCATAATCAGATTCAGTCTTCAAGAAAAAGCTCAGTTCAGTGTATAGATTTTAAGGCTGTTAGATATAGGCCATCAAGTATATAAATTTTGGAGATTCGCTGCTAGATAGGCTGATCTCGGATCCAGTTAATCAAGTATTATTATTCGTATATTCGAAGATCCGCTACTAGATAGGCTGATCTCAGATCCAGTTAATCATGTATTATTATTTGTATATTCGAAGATCTGCCGCTACATAGGCCGATCTCAGATCTAGTTAATAAAGTATCATTACCAATAGATTCAGAGATAACCTGTTAGATATGGTTGATATCAGTTATCAGTATACTTAGTCATTCAGTATTACAGTATCAGTACATTCAAAAAGTTAGTTATCAATAAGATTAGAAACTTAGGTATCAAAGCCTCAGTTATCAGTATTAGTAGATTCAAATTTCAGTGACTCATTATTCAAAATTAGTGTCTAAAGTTATGATGATTTCTGTTACAATTATGCATTTATGCATGGGTTCTTGTATAGTCATGTTCATATTCAGCAGTTACAAAGTTTCCATGTATGTTGATCCAACTATACATATTATTTAGTGAAGTATCGTTCATGCATATAAACCCTTGCATAGTAGCCTACCTCACTTGCATACTCTGTACATTCAAAGTACTGACGTATTTTTGCGCTATGGTGTTGTCATTTACACCATAGGTTTCAAAGTACGAGATCTAGGGAGTCAGTAGCATTTCAGGTGCCAACATCCAGATTTAGCAGTTAGTCCTCATCACTCGAGGATGATTTGATTATCTTGTTATTTCAGTTCAGTTTTAAGTAGTTGGAGTTAGTTGGAGACATGTTCCTTTAATTCCACAGTTCAGACAGTATAGAGGCTTTCAGACTAGAGTTTGTGGACAGTTGTATAAGTATTCATTTTTTAGTTGTACTTAGTATTTGAACCTTATGGAAAGTTCCATATTTATTTCAGTATATTATGCAGTGCTTGGCTACATATATCAGAAGAGGGTTAGCTTATGGTCCTTCGGGATCATGAGCACCGTGTGACATTCTGGTTATAGAAAATTGGGGCATTACACGATTGGACCGTACCATCCATACCCCAACATACGGCTCATACCCTCGAGTCGTATTGGGTCTAGAGACCAGAATTCTAGGATATTTTTAAGGTCCAAAAACCAGGGTGTTTTAAAGTCCCTTTGCCTCACATCCACATAGGACTTTTGGCGACTTTGGGTAGCCTTAAGTCTATCCCGAATCACTTTCACCTTGTCCATAGCCTGGTGAACCAAATCCAAGGCAACCATATCTATTTCATCGAGCTCAAACTACTCAGTAGGGGATCTACACCTCCTACCATGCAATACCTCAAACGAGGCCATCCCAATGCTAGAGTTGTAGCTATTGGTATAAGCAAACTATAAATAAGGCAAATGCTAAGCCCAATTACTACCATAATCCAACACGCAAGAATGAAGCATATCCTCTAATGTCTGAATAGTTCTTTCTGTTTGCCCATCCGACTTCTGTTGAAAAGCAGTACTCAAACTCACCTTAGTTCCCAATCCTTTCTGAAACGACTACCAAAAGTGAGATGAAAGTTGTGTATCACTATCAAAGATAATAGAAATAGATACCCCATACAACTTTACAATCTATTGGAGGTACAACCTTGCATAATCCTTAGCCGTGAAGTAAGTCCTTACTAGAAAAAGGTGAGCCAACTTTTTCATTCTATCCACGATGAGCCAAATTGTATCAAATTTGTTCTTAGACCGAAAAAGATCAATAACGAAATCCATATTGGTTACTTCCCATATATATTCAGGTAGCTCAATTTCTTGATACAATCCACCAGGCCTCATGTGCTAAACTTTTATTTGCTAACACACCATATACTTGGACATAAAATTAGCCACATCCTTCTTCATATTGTTCCACCAGTACATCTCTTTGAGGTCATGATACATTTTTGTCAAACCAGGATTAACAACATAGCACAACTCATGCACCTCAACCAAGATTTTCTCATGAAAACCATCTTTGTTGGGAACACATAACGTCTCTTTTTACCACAAAGTACCATCACCACTAATCTCAAAGGAGATCACCTTATGCCCACCTACATCACCCTTGATCCTCATCAAGTCCAGATCTAACAATTGCTTCCCCTTAATTTTATCACCAAGAGATATCGCGCCACTTTCTACTCAAAAATAACACCATCCTCGGAGTTCGAGAGATGAACTCCAAGCTTTAAAAAATAGTGAATATCCTTCACTAACTCCCATTTCTCCTTATCAACATGAGCTAGAATCCCCATGAAAAAATATCTAAGAGCATCAGCAACCACATTAGTTTTACCTGGATGGTAGTGAAGACTCATATCATAATCCTTGTGAAGCTCAAGCCATCTCTTTTGCCTTAGGTTAGGCTTGTTTTATGTAAACATATACTATAGTCTTTTATGATCAGAAAACATATCCACATGCACTCCATACAAATAGTGACACAAAATTTTTTTCCAAACACCACAGCTAATAATTCCAAGTCATGAGTTAGATAATTCCTCTCATTCACCTTTGAATGTCTAGAGGTATGAGCTATGACATTCCTATGCTATATTAAAATACAACCAAGTTCCATATGGTATTCATCACAGTAGACCATAAACCATCAGTGCCTTCAGGTAAAGTCAAAACTGGAGAAGAAGTTAGCTTATCCTTCATCTTCTTGAAACCCCAATTACAAGCATTAGACCATAAGATCGTTACCTTCTTCTGAATCAACTTAGTTAATATGGCAGCTATAGTTAAAAAACTTTCCACAAACCTCTTATAGTAACCAGCTAAACCAAGAAGCTCTGACTATTGATTGGAGTCGTGGGTCTAGGCCACTTATTCACCACTGCAACCTTTTACGGATCTACCATGATCCCTTCACTAGAAATGATATAACCCAAAAAGTAACAGTGCTTAACCAAAATTTAAACTTTGAAAACTTGGCATAGAACCACTGCTCCTTCAAGGTCTACAATACATTATAGAGGTAATTCGCATAATCCACCTCGCTTCTATAATACACTAGAATATTATCTATGAAAACAATGATAAACAAGTCCAAAAATTGATGGAAAACCCTATACATCAAATCAATGAATGCTGCGGGGGCATTGGTCAACCTAAGAGACATAACTAGAAATGCAAAATACCCATACTAGGTATGAAAAACAGTCTTAGGAATTCTTCCCCCTAATATTTAATTGATGATACCTGTACCGAACAATAATCTTTGAGAAAATGTAACACATTGGAACTGATCAAATAAATTATATATTTTTAAAAGAGGATACTTGTTATTTACTATAACCTTATTCAACTATCGATATTTAATACACATCCAAAGGGAACTATATTTCTTACACATGAATAACACTGGTGCACCCCTTGGGGACACACTAGGATGGATGAAACGCATATCTAACATATCCTTGAGATTCACCTTAAGCTCCTACAACTCAGCCAGAGCCATTCTATACGGGGGAATAGAAATTGGATGAGTGTCCAAAACAAGATCAATCCTAAACTCAATCTCCCTATCGGGAGGAACACCAGGAAGGACATCAGGGAAGACCTCAGGAAATTTATTTACCACTAGAACAAACTATAAAGGACCCTCCGATTTAAAATCTTTAATACGGTCTAGATAATAGAGACACCCCTTCAAGATCAATCTCCAAGCTCTAAGATATGATATAAAATTCCCCTTAGGAGCTAGGAAACCAACTTCCCACTCAATAACTGGATCAATAGGAAATTTAAAAACAACCTTACAAGTCCGATAGTCTAGAGAAGCATAGGATGAGTACAAAAAATCCATCCCCAATATAACATCAAATTCCACCATATCTAATTCAAACAGATCCACCAGAGTTTATTTATTACCAAAACTACCACACACTCCCTATAGACTCTTCAAGCAAAAATAGAGTCACCTATCAGGGTAGAAATAGATAAAGGGTTTAAAACACACTCCAGACCAAAACTAAAATGCATAGCCAAAAATAGGGTCAAATGAGAGAAAGTGGACCCTAGATTAAATAATTAGTACACATCACGATAAAAGAGTTTTAACATACCAGTCAGGATAACAGTTGATGCCTCAAACTCTTGTCGGGTAGTAAGAGCATAGAGAAAGTTTCGACCAGTACTAGAACTAAATAGTTCCCCCTTTGGTGAATAAGCTGAAGATGAATTAGTTGGAACCTTATTCTCCCCAGAAGCAACCTTACCAATAGGACAGTTTTAGAGTATATGCCCTGACTAAGAATAGTTGAAGCACCTATCCCTTCCCTTATCACAAAAACCTTGAGACTAAAAAACCTACAAAAGGATAGGCTAGAGATGAATAGGCCTCACTAGCCTGAGATTGGGAACCCTATGCCCTGAAGTTATCACCACCTTGGAAATGCCTATTACTCGAAGACCTTGGGCTAGCTGTCGAGTAAGTCTCAAAATTTCCCACTTCTTCTTAGGCCACTTAACACCATCCCTGACACTCTATTTGAGGCCACCACCATACTTAGAAAACCTAAACTTCTTTCCCTACCTATCCTCTATTTTAGCCTCATTTTTCTTATCTTTCTCTACTTTTTGCATGTATACAACCAACCTGGAGATATCCATGTCCTTGATCAACAAGGCTATATTACTCTCCAATGTCTATTTCATACACAACTAAAAAATAAACTTCTTTATTCTATCTCTCATGCTAGAAACCATCATCGAAGCATACAAAGACAATTGGTCAAATTTCAAGGGATACTCCTTGATAGATATCTTACCCTAGCTCAGATTAACCAACATTTCACCCTTTGCTTCCCCAACTTCTATAGAAAGAAACAGTCCAGAAAAGCACCAGAGAAATTCTGCCATAGAGCTAACTCAGCATCGTCACCCCTAGTGTGTTCCCATTCCTCATACTATTGGTACGTCATATCCTTCAGTTGATAACAAGAAAATTCTATACCCTCCACATTTATGGCATGTATAACACAAAAGATCTTTTCCATCTTGTCCAGAAAATCTTGAGCATCCTCCTCCACATAAGGTTGGAGGATTCAACCTCATGAACTAGTTAACCCTTGTGGCCTCAGAAGATGGAGTAGTATGAAGACCACACACAAATTGGGTAGCTACCAACTGTTCCAACATATGAATAGACTAAATAAACTCAGCATTCATTACTTCACCCTGGGGAGTTTGAGATGGACTAGATAAAACTGATGGGATGCTAGAATAGTCCATAACTGGACCCCTAGATTGGGTCTAGACCCCATAAGTAGAACGAGATTTATTAGAATTATCCTTAGTTGGGATAACAGAGTTTTCATGAGCTTTAGACCACCGAGGAGGCATGATCTAAAAAGTGAACAAACAGGAATTAGAGGGGAATTCAGGACCTTAGACTCCATAGCTCAAAAATAGAACATAAGAAAGAGAAATATTCCTAAAGGTCTTGTAGCCAGTCCCTTATGAGTGTGTTGTGCTATACACCCTTAAAAGAGATTGAACTATACACAGCCTTGTGGACTCCCAAGTGACCATGAACCTAGGGATCTAATACCAAATGTAAAATGACCCGAACCGGGGCATAGTCATGTCGGGTACCTCAAGCCCCACCAAGGACCAAAGACCACCCCCAATTCCTAAGCATTACCGCCCAACACCTTAAGTCAGAGAAATTTTGAATATATATAATATAATAAGATGGAATAATAATAAATCAAATACAGTTAACTGGTGTTATCCCCAATACTAATGCAATATCTAAGGGTAACACCAATACCGACACCGCCCATACCAACTCAAAGTAGTCTCATAAAGCCTCTATTTGAAAAACAAAAAAAATTCAGTTAGGCCACACCCTCGACTATAGACAAAACTAATGTCCAATAAATAACCAAAAGTATGAAAGGATATCCATAGCATGAAAAGGAGTTTTCCGAATTATGGAAGATTACCACTTCGCTCTATCTCTAAGCTATCCCCAAATCTAAGATCACGACGAGTAGTATGTCTAGTTCCTGCATCATGTGGAGATACAATGCCGGAAAATAGATTAGTAGGTGAATGCTAGCATGTACTCAGGAGTAAGGGTAAAATAATGCTAATATTTAAAACCAAGTAAATATTCATGTGCAATTATATCCACACACACACACATACATAACACATGCCGAGAAAGGGAATTAGCTCTAGCATATATTTAAATATTTAACCTGCAGTGTATAGCTTGACCATCCCAAAACTACCTATGGGCTATATAGGTCCAGTGTTACCCCCTGAATAGGCCCCAGTACGTGTAGCTGCATGAATCAAGGATGTCATAGGGGTCGAGAATTCCCGTGAAACCTTCACCCACCATGATACATATATATAAGTATAACTTAGGGGATTCCTATGTACCCCAAAAGTTTATGGTCATCATGACCAACCCTCATATAGGAAAACATGAGTTTTCAGTGTCCGTCCATTGGACTCACACTTTCAAAGTAAGTTATCACAACCCGACAATATTGCCTAATTAAAACCTTTAGCATATAACCAAACCACCAATTCACAAGTTTATTACCAAGGCTTTATGAAGTGGTATCATCATACCGACTATAGCATGAAAGCAATGTAATTTGCCAAACCTTAGGGATTCCCATTTACCCTATAGTTTCAATTATTAAAATCACTTGGGGGATTCCCGTGTACTCTATAACATTTTTCATTTAAACCAAATTCATGGCCACCAAGGCCTTACCATTTAACCAATTAAATCATCCAAGACAACTTAAAGTTTCATGACCATATTATGCAATGAAAAGTTTTCAATGAAAGTCCAACTATGTAATAAAATCCTTTGCTCCAACTATGTAATAAAATCCTTCGCATAGGCATTATATCAAATATATTGAGGGCGCATAGTTTCAAATGCAAAAACCAAAAAACTTGGGGAATCCAAAGTACTCCTAAGCCTATTTACCATTACTACACATTCCACAATGTTCAAACCAACATTATGATATGACAAACCATAAGTAAATCATGAGAAAATAATATCCAACCATTTACAACTCACAACATTATAATTCAAAACTAAACAACACACATAATTTAATCATGAAAAACACTCATTAAAACATGAATTTAGTTGAACTAATAATGAGGGAGGAGTAAAATGCCTTAGATTCCAAAGAACTATGGAGAGAAACCATCCTTGAAAGCCTTAATTGATAATCTTAATAAAAACCCTAAGTGTTCTTAACCTTGAGGATTTGAGATTGTTTGAAAGTCTATTTGATATGTTTTGGATAGCAAATGATACCTATAGAAGTTATAGTACATGGATTTTATGTTTGGAAAGAGAGGAAATATCCAAAATACCCTCAGTTTAAAAGCTAAGAATTATGTGCAGAAGCGTACGACCACATCGGCCCAAACCTTACCCACAATATACAAGTGGTACCCACCACTCTTACCCTAGAAGTAATATTGCACATCATACACTTCCCACCATATGGCTCCCCAAGCCTAATTCATACCAATACCATACGACTAGTACCCTTAAACTGTATCTAAGATAGAATCCAAGGGGTTGGACACTAGACAACATACAATTGGACTATACCACTCGCACTCTCTCCATGCGCCCCTTATGATGTCCATTTGTACCTTTGATAGAAACCAAGAAAAATCACACTAAGCAACATACGACAAAGACATCCTAAATCATACCCATATTATGCGATGAGTACCCTAAAATCATATGATGTATAGACTATCAAAACTAAAGAAATATCTAAGGACCAAAACCCAGGGTGTTTCAATGTCATACCCACAGGGACTTATGTTTAGCAAAAACCTAGTTCTAGTATTACTAATAAGACTAAACAAGTGCAATTTGTTACCAAACAAGAGTTCATTTTTTAAACTATGAACCGAATACACAAATAATAATAATACAAACTTTTAATTTCAAATAATATAAGGAGAGCATACAGGGTTGACACATTACTTCACATTCTTATATAACTATGATTTCTAGTAGGTTTTGGTATTTATTGTGATTGTTCATTTATGGGGTTGATACTATAACTTAGGAATAGTAATCCCTTAAGTGATCTCATAAATTAAGCTCACAACTACATCATTGAGCAGGGATGTAAGTCTTTACCTGAATGCATTAAGCTCTATTCTTGTTTTATTGATGAAGTGAGCATTTAGGTATATACTTATCCTAACCACAAATCACCCATTAATAATTAGAATCTATAGATTAAACACATGACACACACTTCTTGTATTCATCATTATGTTCCTCCACTTCTTTTGGGCAATTTAGTTTAAAACTTATGTTTATCGTAAAGTTCATAACTCTATAGAATAGTAAAATAAGAATGTAAGGACAATCATATGACTTGATACATATATGAACCAAAAATCAAACCATAATTACACAATCATAGTAGTGTTTCATGTATTCCATACATAGCCCAACATGAGATATATGCATTGACAACATTAATCCTCACTTAAGAGGCTTAAAAAATCACTTTTGAATGCTTTTCACCCTTGAGCATGGCACAGCCTTATTATTGATTTCCAAGGGTGAGAAAAGCACTTAAAATTCACCCTTAGCGGAATTTGCTATTTAATTTTTATCTTAGGAAGGCACACCCTTATCTCAGATCTCTAAGGGCATGGTACACCATTGTCCTTAAAATGCCTCTTTTCCACTTTATTACAACTTGTTTTGAGTCTTTGAATTTATCCTCACCTTCCATGATCTCATACAACACCAAGCAATATGAACTAGATCACATAATGTAATAGAATTGAAACACCCTGGGTTTTGACCCTTAGAAAAATTTCTCAATTATTGGCTTCTATACATCATATGACTTGGGTTACTTATCATATGATGGGGTACGACTAGGATGGTGTTGGCCATATATTATCCAATGTTGGGTAGTGTTGGTTGGTTGGTTTCAGTCCAAGGTATATTTGGAACATACAGGTCGTATAATAGGGTACAAATGGTATGATGCTAGGATGTATGTTGCCCTAAGTTTGGTCTAGGTAATTTTATTTTGCCTAGGGTACGATTCCATAGTACTAGTCATATGGTTGGGTATGGTTTGGCTTTGGTGGTCATATGTTGGATAGTGTTGGAGTCCAAGGTGAGGCCTAGGGTACGAGTCTAGGGTACCACTCGTACCCTAAGGTATAGTTGGGGTAGGGTGGTTGCATCATCCTGTGGGGATTTTAAGCAGTTTGAGTTGGGGGTAATTTGGACATTTATCCTATTAAGCTCTTAAGGCCCCGTGACTTATAACACTGTTGGAACATAATTTAACCTATTATTCTAGTCTTAAAACACTTAGAAACTCTCTTAAAACACTCTCAAATTCTTTTAAGGCTTTTCAGTCAAGAAAGTCTAGGTTTTAAACTATAGGATCAATTTGGGGACTTGTCACAGTTAGGGTTTCATTTATAGGCTGGCTAAGCCTACTCTACGTCAACCTATTCAGTCTTCTTCAGTTTAGATGTATTTGTGGTGGATAGGTGCACTACCCCGTATTTCCCTAGCATAATTTAAGTCCCAATACATGAGTATTCATATATAAAAAATTTTAAATACCTATTATTTTTCAAAAAACCCATTATTATCTTTCCAATGATATAAAATTTACCTAAATTCGATAACCAGGTAAGAAATTATGGCAATTTTAAGTTTCAGTCATTAAACACCATAATTTTTGTCACTAGCGCGTCGTGGAGCCAGTTTAAAGGACAATTTTAAATTTCCAGTAAGGGACCGCAATATTAGCATGTTGCGCCAAGGACCCATTTCACATTTGGTAATTTCTAATGAGCCTCTGCGATAATGGCGCATCGCAGAGGTGGCCAAAATGGCATTCCAAAAGATTACCGCGATTTCACCTCGTCGTGCCAAACTTCCAGGTCCCAGTTGTCAATTTCTAGTGGTCCGACGTGATAGAACCAGGTTTCACCATAGCCAAAAATTGGGATCTTCAGTTTCCATCCTTAGTTTTTAAATTTGTTTAGGGGTTTTGGGTCTTTTTCCACAGCCCTAATCAACCTAAAACACGAGATTTAACCCCTAAGTGCGTAAATAATAATCATTTATTCAATTCTTCTCAAAATTAAAGATCCTTTTATCAAGAACAAGAAACCCTAGCTCTCAAATTCAAGATCAAATCTCAAGAACTCCCCATCGATCCTCTCAAATTCATTAACCTAAGTATGTTAGATATTCATCCAAGGGTTTTTTTCACCTATGGAGTCAAAATATCTGATTCAAATTTTAAAATTATGATCTTTTCAGGTTATCTTTATTTTAAATTATGATTAAACCATGAATTTTCATGAATCTTGTTCTATACCATGTTTTAGCAAAATTGATGTCTATTACTACACTCTATATATTTGAATATTGTTGTCTACTGATTTAATTCATGATTTATGATAATAGTGTCGAGGTTGTTATTTACTACAAGCTTTAAACTAATTCTCATACTCTATATATACCATCCATATCAAGTGTTTGATAAAATGCTTACAAGAAAGAATATTTATAAAAGCCTTTATGCTATGTCCTCTAAGCTTTAGTGTCATATTACTATTATTGATTTTGAGTCCGGGGGGTATTAAATACCCAAAAATCATAGTTTTTTACTTAGTCTCATCTTAGTATCTTTAGAAAAACTTTAGAATACATCATGAGCATTATTGTAACGACCCGATTTGCTAAATTGGAACACTACACGGTGCTCGTGACCCCGAAGGACCACAAGCTAAAACATGACTGATATCATGACCTTTATACTACATAACATAACATAATAATACGGAAACATGCACTTAAAGGCCATAAGGTTCGATCATGAACATAACTGAATAACGTAACATTTGTGTGGGCTAATAGAATACCTAAAACAAAACTAAAAATACTGAATTCTGAACATGATATTCCATATCTAGTTTGCATCTAGTCTTAAAGCCTCTATTGTCTGAAGAATTTGAATAAGGAGTTGATGGGAAATTTCCCCAACTAACTCTAACTAATAGGATAATCAATGAGATAATAGAAAATCATTATGTCCTCAAAGGATGAGGACTCACTTCTACTCTGATGGCTGAAACTAGAATCTACTACTGATCTGGAACTCGTGTCTCTGAACCTATGGTGTAACATAAAAAGAAAGAACCATAGCGCAAATACGTCAGTACAATGGAATGTACTGAGTATACAAGTGAGGTAGGCTATATCTGAAGGTTTGGATCCATGATCAATACTAACTGACTATCTAACATGAACGTGAGAATTCATACAGAAATACACAACTATAACTGACAACATGATAACATGATACTGATTCCATGGTAGCATGTCTACTGAGTTTGGATACTTATAACATGACATAACGGATAACATAAATGACTTTATCTTACTATAACTGATAACATGGGTGACTATGTCAGACAGTCCTAAATCTGATGAAACTATCTAAGTTCCGTACTATGTCTGAGTTGACTGCGTCTGACAGTCCTAAAATCCAAAGAACTATCTAAGTTCTATGACTGAGAATGATTGACTAATTCTAATAGTCCTGATTTTGTAACATGAAACTGTGGGAATTAGTATCTAACCGACATACCCCAAATATGCTATAATAGCTGAGCTGGGGTCTAATCTATGCCCTGATTGGAAGGGTATCAATACCGCACCACTGGTAAGGACAACATATGAGTAACACTCATATAACAGGTAACTCTAGTGAGAATGGTGGGAACCCTCACATAACAGGTTAAGCCACCTCATCTACCCCCATATAACAGGCTATGATGTCTCAACCTATGTTGGCTACATAGTTCGGGAACAGAAGAATTGGTTCTAAGAATCACACCCTTATATAAGAGGTGCGTTCCCATTATTGGGTTCACTAGGTGCTAATTCCTACTCCCATCTGAATAGACACTGAACATAATTTACTGAACTAAACTAAGAATGGACTGAGTTACTGAATTTCTGTGGCTAACAGAATACTACTGATATCTGAGAACTTACTTAGTCATGAGATCATGGAGATTTTTCCTTAGTTATAAGACTATCTGAAGTTTAAGAGTTGATAGCTTTCCTAAGAGTATCGTGAAAACATGACATAGATCTAGGCATACAACTAATATTTCGGGTACAAGTACCTCCAGAACTCGGTAAAAGGAAACTGACATAACAAGAATTACTTGAAGACTTGACTATCATCATAATACATACTACCTTCATAGGAGTATTTCATCAAACATATAATAGGCATGATCTTGTGCATAGATGGGGATTTCATGATATCATACTAGTTAGACAATATTCCTTCATCTAGGCATTTAATCAAACATATGACATGCATAATACATGTAAACATCATCATTCAATTCTAATTTCATCATTCAAGGGGTTAAATATTAGGGTTACATGAATCTATGGCTATAGTAAATAAACCCACATAGAAACTATCAACAATCATGGAGTAGAATCCAATTTCACATCTATCAAACATGAATATGAGCAGCCAAAAGATGAAAACATATAGAAAATCCATAATTTGGGTTTAGAAAAGGGATTCTTTAACTTCATGGACGAAAGAAGTCCATGAATGAACACTATGCATACCTTAGTTTGTGATTTCATGAAGATTGACGGTGAAACCTTCTTGAAATTAGACCTTCTATGAAAACCGTAGCTTGAGTTCTTGAGAGTATCTAAGAAAAACATAAATATTTTGGATGAATAAGGGCTAAATCCCATATTTGGAAGCTTATATAGGGGGTCAAATTGACCCTTTTAACCCTGGACACATAATTTAACTTTCAGTAAAATTTCTCAAATTGAGCCCTTGGCGCGATGAGGTGTTATCGCATTGTATCACTGGAAATTGACAATTGGGAAACTCATGGTGGCACGATGTAGAGCTATTGTGTTGCCACCTTATATACGACCTGGAAGTTTGGCACGATGTACCAATATCATGGGGCAACACTGGAATTTGACAATTTGCATATGACCTATCTCCGCGACGCGCTGAAGGCTCAGGTCAAACACTATCTTACTAAAAGGACCTAACTCTTCGCCTGGGTATCGGATTTGGGTAAATTATATATTGATGGAAAACTTATTTAGTTTCCCACGTGATAGGAAGTGAAAATTATGGAAATACCACGTGTATAAGAATGAATTCTTATTTCAAATTAAGTTCTAACATCTTTGAGAGGATTTTCAAGCTAAGAAAAAGCACGGGCGTTACAATATCTCCCCCTTGAGAATATTCGTCCTCGAATGAGACTGACTGAGAGGGGAAACAATGAGCTGCACATGAATAACTGGAACATGATCTCATGACGGACGTGTCTAACAAGCTGAACATAATATACTAAACATGCATATCTGATGCATGTGTAACTGATTCATAAATGCATAACTGAAAGTTTTGAAGGACTAAGTTTTCTCACAGTAAGAATGCATGTATGATGCATAACTATATAACTGATCTGATACATGAATGCATGACTGAATATGCGGTGGTACTTGATACCAATATTATCATGGTATACTAAGTTAGTGATGCACACTAATCATGAAACTACGTAAGCTTAAGGAGAACTACTACCATGAGCTTGATCTGAGTTAGCGGGGAAGAGGTGAGGATACTTGGTATGCATATTTTCTTCTCTTTCCCAAGTAGCTCCCTCTACGAATTGATTCTACCAAAGAACTTTAACTAGAGGGACTTCTTTGTTCCTCAATCTACGGGTCTGATATTCTAGGATTTCAACTAGAATCTTTTCATAAGAGAGGTTTCTCTGAACATCTATGCTCTGAATAGGGACTACGACTAATGGGTCACTTATAAACTTCTTAAGCAAAGAGACATGGAAGACTAGATCAACTGAGGCTAGATCTGAAGGTAATTTGAGCTCATAAGCTATCTTGCCAGATCGACAGAGAATCTTGAAAGGACCGGCATATTGGGGACTAAGCTTTCCCTTCTTGCCGAATCTCTTCACTCCTTTCCTAGGAGAGATCTTGAGGTAGACATAGTCACCAATCTCAAAATTGAGATCCTTTTAACGAACATCTGCATAAGACTTCTGTAGTCTCTTAGCAACCCAGAGTCTTTCTTTAATTAACTAAACTTTCTCTAAGGCGTCGAATACTAAGTTAGGATCTATTACTAAGGACTCACTAACTTTGAACCAACCAATCAAAGATGTACATCTCCTACCATTGAGTGCTTCAAATGGAGCCATCTGAATACTGGAATGATAGTTGTTATTGTATGCAAACTCAATCAAAGGCAAGTGGTCATCCCAACCTCCCTTGAAATCAATTGAACACACCCTTAGCATATCTTCTAACATCTGAATAGTCCTTTTTTCTTGACTATCTATCTAAGCATGAAAGGTAGTACTGAGATGAATTTTGGTAGCAAGACCCTTTTGGAATGCTTTCCAGAAATGAGAGGTGAACTAGGTACCTCTGTCTGAGATAATTGATAATGGAACACCGTCCAATCTGACTAAATCCTTATTTTAGAGTTTGGCATAATCCTTGGCAGAATAAAAGGTATGAACCGGAAAGAAATGAGCTAATTTGTCTATCCTACCTATAATGACCCAAACTGAATTATGTTGATGATGAGTTTGAGGAAAACTCATCATGAAGTCTATGTTCACAACTTCCCACTTCCAAGTAGGAATACTGAACTCCTGTATAGGACCACTAGGCTTCTAATGCTCTATCTTAACTTGCTGACATATAGAGCACTTAGCCACAAACTCTACAATATTTTTTTTATCCCACACCACTAATAGATTTCCTGCGAATCACAGTACATCTTAGTGGTCCCTGGATGAATAGAGTAATATACACCGTGTACTTCTACAAGAATTTGCTGCCTTAAGTCATTTATGTCTGGAACACAGAGACGACCCTGACAATGAAGAACACCATCTCCCCCTTAGGAAAAAACCTCTATTTTCTGATTTTGAACTGACTCTTTTAGTTTGACAAAGCTAGGATCTTTATCTTACTTTTCTTTCATGTCAAAAACTACAGATGATTCTGAACTACTCTAAATACATACACCGCCCTCTGAAAGTTGACTAAGTGAAATCCTAGTCTAGCAAGTTCGTGGACTTCCTGGGCTAACTTTTTTTTACTATCATCAACATGAGAAATATGACCCAGGGATAGTCTACTGAGAGCATCGGCCACTACATTGGGTGGTGTATGTCATACCCAGATGGTAAAGGAAACTCATCTCATAATCTTTCAAGAGATCCAACCATCTTCTCTGACAAAGATTGAAATCTCTTTGAGAAAAGACATACTAAAGGCTCTTATGATCTGTGAAGATATCTACATAATCTTCGTAGAGATAATTCCTCCAAACCTTTAAGTCAAATACTATGGCTGCTAACTCAAGGTCATGAGTAGGATAATTCTTGTCATGAGGTTTAAGTTTTCTAGAGGCATAGGCTATGACCTTACTATGTTGCATAAGGACACAACCTAAACCTACTCTAGATGCATCACAATATACTATGAAACTGTCTGAACTATCTGGTAATGCTAGAACTGAAGCTTAGGTGAGTCGAGTCTTTAATTCTTGAAAACTCTTCTCGCATAGATCTGACCACTAAAACTTGACTTTCTTCTGAGTCAATCTGTACATAGGGGATGGAATAGAAGAAAATCCCTCAACAAACCATATGTAATAGCCAGCCAGACATAAGAAACTCTTAATATCTTATAGAGAGATAGGGCATGGCCAGTTCCTTACTGCTTCAGTCTTTTGAGGATCTACTCTAATGCCATCACCGCAAATAATATGGCCAAGGAATACTACTGATCTTAGCCAAAATTTGCACTTACTGAATTTGGCGAATAACTGATGATTTTTGAGAGTCAGTGTGAGAATAGACCAGAATATCATCTATGAAGACTATGAAGAACATGTCCGAGTATTGTGTGAACACGTGGTTCTTCAAGTCCCTAAAAGGGACTAAGGCATTGGTAAGACCAAATGACATGACTAGATACTCAAAGTGACCGTACCACATATGGAAAGCTGTCTTCAGGATGTCACATTCTTTAACTCTGAGCTGATGATCACCAATCTATCTTAGAGAAATAACTGGCACCCTAAAGCTGATCAAACAAGTCATCGATTGTGCGAAGAAGATACATTTTCTTGATCGTGACTTTATTGAGTTGACAGTAATCTATACATATTCTGAGTGAACTATTCTGTTTCTACAGTCGACTATGGCATAGCAAGAATAAAGCCAACCCATGCTGAGAATGAAGTCAAAATTAGTCATCTTTAATTCGACTAAGTCTGATGAAGTGACTTTTTGAAATATCATAACCGGGCAGTTCCTGTATACCTACCGGGCGATGATGGTTTTACGAATTGGGGTAGAGACTGACAAGGGCTCTGCTATAATTTTGGGACTGATTCCAAAATAAACTGCTATATAAGGAGTAACAAAAGACAAGAAAACTCCTAGATCTAGAAAAGCATAAACATGCACATGAAAGATCTATAACGTACCAGTAACTATATTAGGAGAACTTTCCTAATTGTGCCGAGTTTGAAGAGCATAGAGATGATTTGGGCGTTTCCCACTTGTAGCACTGGAAGTGGAACTCTGCTGATTTGGACGACCGAACTGAGCTAAAGAGCAATTTTATTGACCCTGAGGACCTAGCTGCGGAGAGTATCTAACTCTATGGCCTGGCTTGCCATAACCAAAACAAATGCCACTACCTGCTCTACACATATCCTGATGGTTCTTACCACAAGTCTAGCAAAGAGGATAGGTGCGGGAACTGCTAACACTGTTCTGGGTCTTAGAGCCTTGAGATCTATCTTTGTTACCCTCTCTGAACTTAGGAACTGGAGCACTGGCTATAGAGGGAGCTGGAACTGATGACTTAGGTGAAACTAGGAATGGTTTTCTCCTTCTAACTTAGGTAGAGCAAAGTTGAAACTACCTGTCTTCGCTCTCCTATTTAGTTTCTCCCTTTGCTTAATCTTCTGCTCCTCTATCTGCTGAGCATGGATCATAAGTCTAGCTAAGGTTATGTCACTACTCAGCATGGCAGATTTGCACTCATTAACCACGTTGTCGTTCCCCTTAGAAGAGAACTTACTCATGTTGGATCTACTGTCTACAACCACATGAGGGGCATACCTGGCTAATTGAGTAAACTTAAAAGAATACTCTTTCACTATCATATTGCCCTACCTGAGGTTGATGAACTCTAGTACCTTGGCTTCTCTAAGTTCTTGGGGAAAGAATCTGTCTAAGAATGTAGTGATAAACTCTCCCACTTTATACGACCTACATCATCTGATCTTTCGGACTTCCATTGTTTGAACCCAGCATGAGCCACATCCGACAACTGGTATACAACTAGCTCATCACTTTCAATAGTAGTCACCCCCATGGAGTCTGTCACTTTATAAACTCGATCTATGAATTCCTGAGGGTCTTCATCTACCTTAGACCCGAGGAAGGTTGGAGGATTCATTCGGGAGAAGACCCAAATCCTCGCTGTAGTTGAGTTGGCCACTGGTTTGGGTGGAATAACTGTTGGCCATTCATTATAAGTAGTGACTGATTAAGCAAGAGTGGTAAATACGATCCTGAACTCTGCATGAGAAACATGATCGCCCAAAGGTTCTTCGGGCTGAGGGGATGACTGATTTCTTCTCTTAGGAGGCATGTTCTGAAATAAAAAGAAGAAGAGGATTAGACTGTGAGACTGACTTTTGATTATGCTCATAGGCACGACATGAATAATGAAAGAATGAAAATTGTTCTTAAAACATCTCATAGCCTCTTTCACATAAATGTGGCATGCAACACACCCATGTACAAGACTCTACTAGATGCGGCTTTTAGACTTCCTAGAACTCTATTGAACCTTAGTCTCTGATATCAAGTTTCTAACAACCCGATTTGCTGAACCCGAATGCTACACGGTGCTTGTGACCCCGAAGGACCACATGCTAACCCAAGACTAATATCTGTACCTGTATACTACATAAAATAACATAATATGCAAAAACATGCACTAAAAGGCCATAAGGTTCGATCATGAACATAACTGAATAACGTAACATCTGTGTGGGGTAATAGAATACCCAAAACAAAACTGAAAATACTAAAGTCTAAACATGATAGTCTATATCCAGTTTGCATCTAGTCTGAAAGCCTCTACTGTCTAAAGAATTTGAATAAGGAGTTGATGGGACATGTCCCCAACTAACTTCAACTAATAAGATAATCAATGAGATAATAGAAAATTATTATGTCCTCGAAGAATGAGGACTCACTTCTACTCTGACTGCTGAAAATGGAATCTACTATTGATCTAGAAATCGTGTCTCTGAACCTATGGTGTAACATAAAAAGAAATCACCATAGCATAAATATGTCAGTACAATAGAATGTACTGAGTATACAAGTGAGGTAGGCTATATGCAACGGTTTGCATGCATGATCAATGCTAACTGACTGTCTAACTTGATGTGAGAATGCATACCTAAATACGCAACTGTAACTAATAATGTGATAACATGATACTGATACCATCGTAAAATGACTACAGAGTTTTGATACAGATAACATGACATAAATGATAACATGAATGACTGCATCTGAATATGACTGATAAAATGGGTGACTATGTCTGATAGTCCTAAATCATATGAAACTATCTGAGTTTAGTACTATGTCTGATTTGACTGTGTCTGACAGTCCTGAAATCTTAAAAACTATCTGAGTTCTATTACTGAGACTGATTGACTGTATCTGACAGTCCTGATTTTGTAACATGAAACTGTAGGAAGTAGTATCTAACCAACATGCCCTAAATTTGCTATAATAGCTGAGCAGGGGTCCAATCTATGCCCTAATTGGAAAGGTGTTAATACCGCACCACTGGTAAGGACAACATATGAGTAACCCTCATATAATAGGTAAATCTAGCGAGGATGGTGTGAACCTCACATAACAGGTTAAGCCACCTTATATACCCTTATATAACCGGATACAATATCTCAACCTATGCTGGCTACATAGTTCTAGAATGTAAGGATTACTTCTAATAATCACACCCTCAAAAGACAGTTGAGTTCATATACTTAGGTTCACTCGATGCTAATTCCTACTCCTATCTGAATAGACACTGCACATGATTTGAGTTACTAAACTTTCGTGGCTGACGGAATACTACTGATATTTGATAACTGACTGAGTTATGAGATCATGGAGATTTTTCCTGAGTCATAAAACTATCTGAAGTCTAAGAGTTCATAGCTTTCCTGAGAGTATCATTAAAACATGACATAGATCTAGGAATACAACTAATATTTTAGGTACAAGTACCTCCAGATCTCGGTAGAAGGAAACTAACATAACATGATTTACTTAAAGACTTGACCATCATCATAATACATACTACCTTCACAGGAGTATTTCATCAAACATATAATAGGCATGATCTTGTGCATACATAGGGTTTTCATGATATCATACTAGTTAGACAATATTCTTTCATCTAGGCATTTAATCAAACATATGACAGGCATAATACATGTAAACATCATTATTCAATTCTAATTTCATCATTCAAGGGTTTAAATCTTAGGGTTACATGAATCTATGGCTATAGTAAATAAACCAACATAGAAACTATCAACAATCATGGAGTAGAATCCAATTTCACATCTATCAAACATAAACATGAGCAGCCAAAAGATGAAAACATATAGAAAATCCATAATTTAGGTTTAGAAAAGGGATTCTTGAACTTCATGGACGAAAGAAGTCCATGAATGAACACTATGCATACCTTAGTTTATGATTTTATGAAGATTGATGGTGAAACCTTCTTGAAATTGGACCTTCTATGAAAACCCTTGCTTGAGTTCTTGAGAGTATCTGAGAAAAACATCAATATTTTAGATGAATAGGGGTTAAATCCCGTGTTTCGAAGCTTATATAGGGGGAAATTTACCCTTTTAACCCCGAACACGTAATTTAACTTTCAATAAAATTTCTTGAATTGTGCTCTTGGCGCGACACGACGTTATCGCACTGTATCACTGGAAACTGATAATTATAAAACTGCACGATGGTGTGATGCGGAGCTATCGCATTGCCACCTTGTCTATGACCTGGAAGTTTGGCGTGAAATACCAGTATGATGTAGCAACATTGGAATTTGACAATTTTTATTTGAGCTATCTCTGCGTCGCACTGAAGGCTCAGGTTAAACAGTGTCTCACTAAAAGGATCTAACTCTTCGCTCGGGTGTCGAATTTGGGCGACTTATATATTGATGGAAAGCTTATTCAATTTTCCATTTTATAAGAAGTGAAAATAATTGAAATACTATATGTATAATAATAAATTATTATTTCAAAGAAAGTTCTAACATCCTTGGGAGGATTTTTAAGATAAGAAAAAGCACAAGCATTACAATTACTAGATTAGTCAGTTAAACTCAGAAATATTTAGTAGCTTAGTATCATTCAGATGGGAGTAGAATTTTTCACCAAGTGAGTGTAGGGATGGTGGCTTCCCCGCCAGATAGGAAGAGTTGTTGTTAGCAGTCTCTATACTCCAAAACTACGCAACTAGCATAGGATATGAGAAGTCACCTATCATTTTAGACTGACTATCTCGCAAGGGTCACCCATCAGATTAGGCTTGACACTCTATGTCCTTTAGGGCAATACAGTATACCAGACTAGTGGATCCATAGAGCCAATATTAGTACCTGTGGAATGATATTAATACCTTTCCAACTAGGGTTACAGGCTGGACCCTGATTATCTTAGATTAGGGAATGTTGGTGAATTGATAGCACCCATATTCTCAGTCCAATAATCAAACCAGTAGTTTAGTATAAGTGTTTTTTGACCAAGGCATACAAATATCAGTTATTTTAGTGTTTCAGTTTGCAAACTTTTATTCAGTTCATGTTATATACTTGGTCATGCATCCCCAGTATCTACAAATTTCATGTACCTTTAGTATTTATAAACTTTTATGGATATACAGTATTTTATAGATTTCATTCTCTTTATTCAGTACTTTGTATTTTATATGTATATTTAGACAGTTACTATTTCTGTTCATGAAACCATGCATATCAGCCTACTAATTTAGCATAACAGTACATTTAAAGTACTAATCACATACCTTTATTTTTTGCTATGATGTATTATATCATAAGTTATGACACTTAGTTCTTGAATTGTGCTTAAACTTTTTAGACTCTCACCAGTAGCAGTGCTGAGTCCTAATATTTTGAGGATAGACTATTTTACTTTATATCTTTTGCTCAGTAGTTAGTGGAGTTAGTTGGGTCCTGTCCCATCAACTTATAGTTAGTCAGTTTAAAGACTTTCAGATATTACAATTAGTTATTCAGTATTCAGACTTTAGTTGGCATATCAGCCTATTATTTAAATTTTCTTTATCTTATCAGATTCAGGTATTCATTTCTTTAGATTCATAATTCAATATTTGTTTCAAATATTTAAAACCTTAAGGGATATTAGTTATTCTTCTGCATTTGTGATTATATTATTAAGTGCTCATAATAGGTACCAACTCATAGATTAGCTTGTGGTCCCTCAAGATTATAAGCACCTTGTGACACCCAGGGTGTACTCTCGGGGTGTTACAATAGTTGTTTAGATGATAGTACATAGACACGGTATTAGTTCCTTTCAAGATTTTGAGATCTTTCTATCCATTGATTTTTGCGGATGAAATTACTTTTAGTAATGAATATTATACTAACCCTTCAAGTAATTTCCTTGATTTTTTTCGTGCATTTCCAATATTTTGAGCCTTTCCATAGAGACTACGATCATGTATGACTAGCCTAAACTATCAATTTGGTGATCAGATAGTTTGTCTGGATATTAGGATCATTTACCTATTTTAGAGCTTTTGTTATTTATGAATTGGTCTTGGACCAAAACTCCTAGTAGATGATCTCGAACGAGAATTTTAATAGTGTCATCAGCTCCAGAACGTCGATTTTAGGCTAGGGGGACATATGGATTAGGTCCTGAGGCTTTTGGACTTGTTTTGAGCTATTTGGTGGATTATGTGAAAAATGAAACTCTAGGTATGGGCCGTTTATTTAGTCAAAACAATCTCAGATGAAAGGTTCGATGGTTCCATAGATTTTGGAATATTGTATTTGGTATGATAACATATTTTGTTTGCACTCACGGGGTTTCGAAAGAATCCCAAACACCTGGTCAAATACCATTCCAATCTTAGCTAAATCTGGTGTATTAGGTCACTGGTGTGACTTCATAAGAAAGGGTATGATTGCTTTCACGATCACTGCATATGTAATATTATTTTGCTTAAGAAATACTAGTTGTATTGTATAATAATTATGTACACAATAAATAGAGTCGCATAAGCAACATTCATACTTTCCTTGCCAGGTTGCGTGCGTGATATCAAAGTCGTGTAAGTAACATGGGTGTCACTTAAGCAATACCTGACACTACATAACCCTCTTCTCCCACCCAATTTTATATCACTTCTTCCACTAATCTTACACTAAGTTGACAGCTCAAAGAGAGGAAAAAGTGTGAAATCATCCACATAGGTTAAGGTAAGCTAACCTAACTCATCCTGGTTATTTCCCATTCATTTTCCCTTCAATATACATCCTAATTCATGGTAAAATTCTTAGAAATTAGGGCTTTAATTCCTAAACTTGAAGTGTTGATTTGGGACTCGATTTGTGTTTTGATTGTGCTCAATGTTTGAGCATAATTTCCTTGTCCTTTGAGGGACCCCGATGGGTACAATTTTGGATTTCATTTGTGGGCTCCACAGGCCTGTTCTTGGATGGAAATTTGTTGACCCAGCCCATAATATAGTAATATGGGCCTTGTTTGATTCCAAATTATAGATATTATAATTTTGATAGCATGATGACATTTTGAGATCGTTGTGTGAAGACAGACATATTAAGGACAATTCAAGGGCTGGAAGTTCGGCATCGAGGTAGGCTTCTGTCCACTATCTTTATTAAGATAGTATTTGATATATGTTGTGTGTTAAATAGGGATGTTAGGATATGATTGTAGGTAGAACACTGTGAATAGTCTAATTTATGAGTTGGGGCTAGAAGGGTATTGACCCTTAAGTTGAAATACTTGTTATGCTTCTATTATCCTATTTCCTTAATTATAGTTAGAGCTAATTCTAAGTATGGTTAGGATGTTATTCTAGATATGGGATGGGAATTAGATGTTGAAAGAATTATTAGTATGGTTAGTCTTATTTGGATTGTTTAGTCTATCTTGGAACCGTAATTTAGGTGAAGTTGACTAAGTTGCTCATATTCTTGGAGAAATTTCTCTCTAAGGGATAATCATGACTTATTTACCATATAGAAGTGTATATGGATACCTTAACCTAGTTCGAGGTGGAAATTTCTAAGCATAGATTAAGGGGATTAGAAGTGGGATCCTCCATCTTACCTTTGGCCAAGACATGTGTTAGCTCTTGTAGAATTACGCATGTTGCGTGTTAGGCATAGTTAAGACTTATGAAAGTTTAGTATAATGTTAATATATATTACTTGGTGGATTGAGATAGTTTTTCCCCGAATAATGATGTTATAGTGATGCCATATATATATATATAGAGAGAGAGAGAGATAAATACAAATATATATATACACATATTAGGCCTAAGGTCGTGATTATGATGTTGTAGTTATTCAAAATACATAATTAGGACAAAGGTACTGTTATGATATTAGTTGAACTATAGAAAGTGTTTATCCTTGAAAAGGTAGTGATCGTAGTCCATAGACACATTAACGCTTATAATCTTATTGTATGGATACTGGTGATGGCATGCATGGATTTGGTAAATTTATGATCACATAAATAGTAAGTGGTATGATTCCAACTAAAATATGGTTTTATTAGTCTTTTCCTAAAAAGGGATTTGTTTCCACTTTCCATTTTTAAATGGATTTCTTCAAAATGGGAATCATTACATCCTACTGAATAACTTATGAGCTTTCAAGACTAATAATGATGATCTTAAAGATATGACGGAGATACACTTAGGTCCACTATTTTACCACTACTATTTACCTTAGTCGTGAGTGATTTTGATACTTTCTACACTCCAATGATGATTTTGTCCTAAAGTTTACCTCAAGCAATGGATTTATGGCTTTACATTATTTTACCCACAGTTCTAGCCATAAACTTTTATACATATACATATATATACATATATATATACATATATATCCTCATATATATCTCAGGCATTGAATGAATAGATAATTGATGATTATATTAATGTTATGAGTTCGGATTCAAGTCCAAGGACTGATGATGGTATTGAAGATTTGACTTCTGAATCAATCCCACCAATTGATGATGATAATGATGGTATGAGTTCCAGTTAAAGTCTGGCAATTAATAATGATATTATGAGATGAGTTCTTACATTGGGTTACTTTATGGTATTTAGATCGATTACAGTATTATGGATTATATGTTGGCATTCATTCTTGCATATGCATTTCCTATCACCACTATGTGTTATATCTATCATACGTATGACGGGTTGAATACGTATCGGTATGAGTGCTTCCTCTAGTATATTTTGTGGAGATTGTATCTATCAGCCTAATGGGGGATTTCATGGGTATAGGCTCGAACTGTTATTTGCTAAGTGTTGAATGAACCTTCTAAACTTACGACGGTGGTGGTTTATGAAAGGCCGATTAGGTATTATTTGTATAGACTAGCCGATTGCCTTGTATTGTTGTTGTTATTACTATTATGGTTATCTTGTGACATGTTGATTATGGGATTGGTATTGAGAATTGAGGTATGATTCTGGCTTTTTTACCTTACAATTATATTACTACGCATGATTGTCCATTAGCTATACACTATGTTTCTAGACCCTGATACTCTAATTCTTTTCTTTATAGTTGATTTATTATGGATAATTATCTCATGTTTAAATATATGGATTAGATACCTTTATTATTTTACCACTAGTTCCTATAAGATTAGGAGGTGAGCAGGTACTAGTGTGATTACTTAGCTTATATCCTTGAGTTAACCTTGTTTATAAGCATATGTATACCTATCTAAATGTAGCTATGATATTATCGCATATCCCTTCCTTTATTTATTCATGTTTTATATTATTTTCTTTTCCTTGTATAGTATTATATATCCTCTTTTCGATCGTTATTCGAATATTGGACATTGATAAATAGTGTAGTGTTGAGGTTCCTGAGTATGGCTAGAAGGGAGTGATTCATTCTTATTACCTCCTTAGCCTTATTATTCTTGAATATAAATATGATAGTTTATACTTATTATCTCATTAGTTTTATTATAAGGTTTGTTAGATATTTGAGTGTAGATTATATTCTAGTTACTTGCTATTTATATTTGCGTTAACTTTGGAGCTTAGTCAGAAGTTTTCTATAGAGTACCACATGTTGGTACTCATACTATACTTTTGTAAGATGCAAACCATACTATAGTTTCTCTCAATTGTTTTGTGCATCCTGCAGAGTTGTTATGGTTCGGAGACATAGGGTGAGCTCCTGGCATTCAGAGTATTGCTATTCTCCATCTTATATGCTAGACTAGTCTCTGTATTATATTAAAAGATAGGTTGTATCTGTATATTCATTTGATACTTTATTCTTTAGTCTTATTATGATGGAAGTTCTTGTACTGATTCCACCATGCTATGAAACTATCTTATGTAATTTAGCCTTATTTCATTTATTCCACTTTCTTCCTCTGTTCCTCTTGGTAATCCGTTACTAGTAGTTTCAAACTACGGGCTGGCTTGTCTACTGGTGGATTATAGTAGGTACCATCATGACCTGAGAAATTGAGGCATGACACCTGACCACTTTGTTTTAGCTTTCAATCTTGAGTTGAGGAGAAGCACATCACCACCAACACAAAAATCTCATTTCAGAATCTTAGCATCATGCCACCTCTTTATTTTTTTTCTTTATACAACACGGAGCCCTCATATTCCTTTTGTAGGAAATCTTCAAACTCATGACATTAATCTACTCTTGATTTGGAGGCAACCTTCCAATTCATATTCAACTTATGCAAGGCCCACAAAGATTTGTGCTCCAACTCAACGGGTAAGTGACAAGACTTTCCAAACACTAATTGGTAGGGAAACATGCCTATAGTAATTTTGTATATCATCCTATATGTCCAAAGAGCATCATCGAGTTGTCTGGTGCGATTTGCAAAACCAACATTTACAATTTTCATAAGGATGGATTTGATTTTCTCAATTCAAAGCCTCAACTTGACCTCTAGATTGGGGATGATATAGAGTAGCAACATTATGCTTCACCCCATACTTATCAAGCAAGGCACTGAAGACTCGATTGCAAAAATGTGGACCACTATCATCAATGATTGCCCGTGGAGTCCCAAACTTTGTAAGGATATTCTTCTTCAAGAATAAAGTGAAAGTTTTGCTTTCATTGTTCGATAGAGAAATGACCTCCACCATATTTGAGACCTAATCGACGGCTAACAATATATACTTATTACCATATGATCTCATGAAGGGACAATCCATCCCCCATATGTTGAACAATTCAACCTCAAGGTTAGTTTTAATACGCATCTTATGCCTCTTTGAAATACCCCCGTGCATTTGACATTGCGGATATACTTTGACCAACTCATGAGCATCTCTATGGATAATGGACCAACAGAGCATCTTTTTTTTTGACGGTTAAGATTATCAGGAAGTCAGACACTCACAATATAATTAGCATAGTCTACATAAGACACTCACAATATAATTAGCATAGTCTACATACAAAGGCTCAATACTTCTCAAAAGTGACATGACTAACTCATTTAGGGAAAGTGTCATCAATTTTGATCTCACCCAACTTCTCATGATACAATTCAAGGTGAGAAAGGCAGTCGGCTACTTGATTTTCAAAACCCTTTTGGTTTTTCAACTTAAAATCAAACTCTAGTACGAGCAATATCCACCTAACAAATTAAGGTTTTGCCACTTTATTTGCTATAATATATCTTCGAGCTGTGTGGTACATGTGTACAACAACTTTCATACCCAACAAATAGGCCTAAAGTTTTTAGAAAGCATATACTACTGGAAGCAACTCTTGTTCTGTAACCATATAGATACATTAGGCATCATTCAACTATTTTCTTGCATAGTAGATTGGGTGGAACAACTTATCCTTTATTTTGACCAACACAACACCTAAAGAAAAACTACTCGCATTGGACATTACTTCAAAAGGCATTGACCAATATTGAGCTACTATGATTAGGAGGCGACACTAGATGCTCCTTAAGACAATTAAAATCTCTTAGACAATTACCATCTAATTTAAACTTCACCTTTTTTTCAAGGAATTTGCACAAAGGATGAGCAATCTTTCATAAATCCTTAATGAAACGCCTATAGAATCTAATGTGACCAAGAAAAGTTCAAACAACCCTCTATACATAGGTAGAGGTAACTTAGCAATAGCTTTAACTTTTACTTGATTGACTTGGGTTCTTTTAACCAAAATATTGTTACCTACCACAATGCCTTCCTTGACCAGGAAATGTCATTTTTCCTAATTCAAAACAAGACTGGTCTCCACAAACCACTCAAGGACCTTGGTCAAATGATCAAGGCAAGATTTGAATGAGTCACTAACCACAGAGAAATCATCCATTAACACTTGCATGGTATCCTCTACCATGTCGGAGAATATGGATGATTGAAAGGTAGCGGTGTATTACATAGCCCAAAAGGCATACATGATAAGTAAATATGGTCTTTTCTTGATCTTTCAGTGCAACATAAATTTGATTATAACCCAAGTAACCTTCAATGAAACAATAACATCCACGCCCATCTAATCAATCCAACAATTGGTCTATAAAAGTCATAGAAAAGTTCTCTTTCTAGATCAAAGAATTCAACTTACAATAATCCATGCATACCCTCCACCCCATGACCATATTGATGGTCACAAGATCATTATTTTTATTTGGGACAATTATCAGACCACCCTTCTTGAGAAGATATTAATCAGACTAACCCACGTATTATTTGAAATTGGAAAGTAAAAATCCATATCAAGCCATTTGATAATCTCCTTCTTGACTACCTCTTGTATTTGTGGGTTAAGTCCTCTTTGGTGTTCCACACTATGAACATGATTGACCTCCAATTTAATTTATGAGAGAAAATTTCTAGAGTAATCCCTATGATGTCCACTATGATCCACCCAATAGCACAAATGAATTTTTTCATAATAGATTTCAAGGCCTCCACTTTTCAAGGTAATAGATCATCCACAACAAAGATTGGCATAATATTATTCTAGCTAAAGAAGAAATACGGGATATATGAAAGAAATTACTTAAATTCAAGTTGAGGAAGTTCAATAATAGAAGGTTTGGCAGGTGTACTTTCATGACTTTTCAAATCAATATCAAACATTATTGGATTCTTTATACATGAGCCACGAACTGTCAACAAAACAACTAACTCATCATATTCTTCAATCCCTTCACTCTCTAAGTCTTCAATACACCCACCAAGGGTTTATCTATAACATCCTCTCCCATGATATTAGTCATCTCATCATATATCACATCAATCACCGAAACAACTTACAAATCCATTAGTTGTTTCATAGACAAAACACATTGTAGGAGACCTCTTTATTTTTAAACCAAAACTTTATTTCACCATATTCAACATCTACTAAGGCTTTTTCAGTAGCCAAGAATAGCCTACCTAAAATGATGGGGACTTAAAGATCAATCTCATAATCTAGAATGGCAAAGTCGACCAGAAAGATGAACTGGTCAACTTTCATAAGAATATCATACAATATACCAATGGGCTTCTTGATAGAACTATCATTCATTCAGAACCTCATTATAGTAGTCCTAGGGGAACCTAAACCTTTCTTTTGAAACATGGAATATGGCATCAAGTTAATACTTTCCCTAAGATCACATAGTGCTTTTCTGAATTTGTATACCCCGATAGTGCAATAAATAGTGAATACACCTAAGTCTTTCTTATTTACGACTATTATTCTAGACTTTATTGCACTACAATTATGGCTTACCTCAATAGTTTAAAAATCCAAGACTCATTTCTTTGGGACCAAGTTTTTGATGAACTTAGGATACTAGGGCATCTCTTGTATCCCCACAAATAATGGAATATTCACCAATTAGTTGCTAAATTTTGCAAGGAATTTTTGGAACTTGGTATCATATTCTTCTTTTCTAAGCCTTTATAGGAATGAGGGAGTAATATTTATTTGTGGTAAATGAAAAAATGGAGTTTCTTATGTGTTTTGAGTCAACACCAGCAATCAATTTTGGAGCTTCCTCACTTTCAACCTTTTCTTCAACTATTTGTGGCATTTCAATGATTGGCTCCTATCTTTTGAACCTCATCATTTGACTTTTCTAGCTGCTTTCTCATACCGTTAGCTTATTCATTATTTTTCTTTTAATTGGGGTCCTTATCAAGATTAACGACATCTTTACCAAGAGACCGACTACTCATAAGGACAATAGCCATGATATGAGCATCATTTATGATATTAATAATTATGTCACTAAGTAATCCACCCTTTTATCTTGCATTGAGATGAGATGAGCTTTGGCCTAATTGAGTTTCAAGTTTCTTTATAGAGGTTGAGTGAGATGTCACCATTCTATCCTTATCTCTCCATTCACGATCTTTATCATGATCTTTATTATGCCAATACATTTAACAATCATGATCTTTCTATTAGTTGTTCTTTTATTCACGATCCCTTTACTTCCAACTTTGATTCCCACTTTAACTTTGATAGGTAGGGTGGGAACCCTCTATTTGGTCTGATAAGAACTAAATTTCTTCATCAGGTGACTCCACTTCCTCATTATTTTAAGATATTACACTCTTTGAAGTAATGATATTGACTGTCATTGGAAGAGCTCCCATTACATGTTTGGTGAGAATATCAAGTTGAGTTATCACTTTATCCATGTTCTCATATCTTTCCTTATTTTTTCCTTTTTTATTATCTTACAGAAGATGTGGATGGAGCATCCATAACTACCTCAATATATATTGTGTTCCAACCTCTACTTTTTTAGTTAACTTAATCTAATAAAAGCACTACAACACTATAACATTGTTTCATAGTAGATCCTCCTATGACATTATCGGTTACCATCTTGTTCTATTGATCCAATGCCCTATAGAAGATTTGAAGATGAATTTTTTTGGGACCTCATGATTTGGGCATTACATTAGGTTTTTGTTAAATCATTACCAAACCTCATGTAATGGATTGCCATAAAGTTGAAGAAAGTTAATGATTTTTTCCCTTAGTTACAACATCCGAGAAGTAGAAAAGTATCAATCCAAGAATGCTTTTGTTATCTCAACCCATGAAGTGATAGATACCATAGGCAAAGACCACAACCATAAGACCATTCTCCCATCAATGAGAATAGAAAAAGATGCAAATTGATTGATTCTTGAGATATAAGGGTGATATCAAATAGAATACAGATATCAATGAAGCTCATCAAGTGTAGATTAGCATCCTCATTAGATTGACCCCTAAATAATCCTTTGATTTGAAGTAAATAAAGCATCATGCTAGTAATATGAAATTCTCCATTTCTAACTACCTATGGAAAATAAATAGAACAAGGTCGACCTTCATATCTAAGGTGATCATCATCCTTAAGATGCCTATCACAAGGATAAGTATTACTACCATGTTGTCTTATAGTATCGTGTAAACTATTATCATCACCTGAGAAAGAATAAAAACAACAAATAATATAAAATAAATACTACAGCAAAATTAACATGACTAAAACCACTACAACAAGTATTACTTCTCTAATCCTTGGTTATTTGTCTTTCAGATCCTGCCTCCTAGATCTGGAACACAAGGAAACTCTTTCGTCCTATCTGGGGATAATGCTGAAGGGGAACCTCCTACATCTATAGTACATCTTTGATCTCATGGTGCTATTCTCGATTGTGCTGGAGTTCCTCATATTCCTCCTACTGCTCCTCAAGTCCCTTAGGGTAATATGATAAATGTAAAGTTTCATTAGTCTATTTATGTTATTGCTCGGATGGTTATTGCTCAAGGTCAGCGAGGTCAGACTAGTGTTTTTTCTGCTGAGGCCATAAGGGTTATCCAGTTTATGAAGATAGGTCCTCCTATTTTTATGGGAGTAAAGGTGGAGAAAGATTACAAGGCTTCTTAGATAAAATAAAGAAGATATTTTAGGTTATGCAGGATTCTAATATGGAGGGAGTTAGCTTTGTAGTTTATCAACTCAAAGATGTTGTTTATTAATGGTGTGAGGAGTGGGATAGAGATAAGGGTGATATAGAAGAAAAAAGGTTGTGAGAGGCCTTTTCTAATACCTTTATGAATTGTTACTTTCCTTAGGAGTTAAGGGAAGCTAAGATGGAAGAGTTTGTGAACCTAAGTCAAGGGAGGATATCTGTGAGGGAATATACCTTAAAGTTTCATTAGTTGTAAAGGTATGCTCCTGATTTGATAGCTGATATAAGGTCAAGAATGAGGAAGTTTGCTTTCGGGTTGAATAGAGATTTCATTTTAGAGAGCAAGAACGCTTTGCTCAATAGAGATATGGACTTATCTAGGCTGATAATTCACATACAGCAGGTTGACAGTGAGAAGAGAAGATAAGTGAAATTTGGGGATAGGCAGGAAAAGTGGGGCATATTTTATTATTAGGGAGGTACATAGTCTCATGGTGGTAAAGATGCTAGAAAGTGGCAGCAAAGGAAGTGGGGGAGTTCTGGTTCCTTCTCTGTAGATAGTGCTCCTTACCTAAAGTAGTTGGGCGACAGGCTTCACCAAGGTGGTGACAACTCTAGGGCTCAAGTTGCCCAATCTCAGGCGAGTGAAAGTCAGTCTATTTCTTCATGCCCTCCTTTTCAATTTAATGGTCATCCTCATTGGGTATTATATAATAAAGGAAAAGAAAGTCTTTAAGTATGGTCAATTAGTCCATCGACTCAAGGATTGTCTGATAAAAAAGGTTGCTATGGAAGCTAATAAGATTTCGGTGGCTATATCTTCTGCTCTTACACCTAGTGGTATGACATCTACTTCAGTTACTACTCCTAGTTTTAGTGTTGTTCGAAATAGGTTGAATGCGTTGGTGTCTCAAAAAGAATTCGAGGCATTACCTAATATTATTACTAGTAAGTTACAGCTCTTTTCCCATGACATTTATTATTTTCTTGATCTGGGATCTACTTTTTATTATTTGACTCCTTATATAGCTATGTCTTTTGGTTTTGATTTGGAAATTATTTTTAATCTTTTTTCTATTTCTACCCTAGTAGGAGACTCAATCATTGCTGAATGGGTCTATAGGGGATGTATGGTATCTGTTGGTGACAGGAAGACCTTGGTAGATCTGTTTAAGTTAGGGATAGTAGATTTTTATGTGATTTTGAGTATGAAATGGTTGCATTCTTTTTGTGTATCTTTAGACTGTCAGACTCGTAAGGTCATCTTTAGGTTCCCTGGTGAGTCAGAAATAAAATAAAAGGGTTGTTCTTTAGCTCCTAAGGTGAGATTTATTTCATATCTTAGAGATCAAAGGTTAATCTCTAAAGGGTATCTTTACCACATAGTTTAGGTTAAAGCTTCTAACTCGGAAGGTACTCCTTTGCAGTCAGTTTCGATAGTAAATAAGTTTTAGAAAGTTTTTTTGGATGATCTTTCTAGTGTTCCTCTAGATAAAGAGATAGAGTTTGGTATTAATTTGGTTTGAAACACTCATCCAATATCTATTCCTCCATCTATAATGGGTTTGGCTGCGTTAAGGAAAATCAAGAAAAAAATTAAGGATCTTCTAGATAAGGGATTTATTCATCCTAGTGTTTCTCCATAGAGTGCACTAGTGTTTTTTGTACTCAATAAAGATAGTTTCATTGAGATGTGACTCCAGGCAGTTGAACAAGGTAACAATCAAGAACAAATATCCTCACCTAAGGATAGATGATTTGTTTGATCAATTATAGGGTGCCAAATTTTTTTCTAAGATATATCTTTGGTATGGGTACCATTACCTTAAGATTAGGGAGGTGGATATCCCTAAGATGTCTTTTCGTACTCATTATGGTCATTTTGACTTCTTGGTGATGTTATTTGGGTTGTCCAATGCTTTGACAGTATTTATGGAATTATTGAATAGGGTGCTCAGTCAGTATTGGGATCTCTTTGTTGTTATGTTTGTTGATGACATTCTAGTGTATTTAAGGAGTGAGGTGGCTCATACTAATCACCTCCATGTGGTGTTACAGACCTTAAAGGAACAACGGTTGTTTTCCAAGTTCTCTAAGTGTGAGTTTTGGTTGAATATCGTGACTTTCTTGGTTCACCTTACTTCTAGTAAGGGGATAATGGTTAATCCTCAAAAGGTTGTTGCAGTGAAGAGGTTGAATAGGCCCACGACTCTATTCGATGTTTGGAGCTTCTTGGGTTTAGTCAGGTATTATAGGAAGTTTATGAAAAGCTTTTCATTGATAGCTTTTTCTTTGACTTAGTTAACACAAAACAAGGTTAAGTATTATTGGTCAGATGCTTTTGAGGGGAGTTTTTAGTTGTTAAAAGATAGGTTCACTTTGGCTCCGATTTTGACTTTGTTGAAAAGAAATAAAGGGTTTGTGGTTTATTGTGATGCATCTTGGGTAGGGCTTAGCTGTGTTTTGATACAGCATAGGAAGGTAATTGCCTATGCTTATAGGCAGTTGAAGGTGCATAAGAGGAATTATTCTACTTATGATTTGGAGTTATTGGTTGTTGTGTTTTCTTTGAAAATATGGCGGTTTAAAAATCAAGAGCGATATTGGTGGGAAAAAGTCACAGTGTTTGAGATTAGTGATGATGGTACTTTGTAATACCAAGGGAGGTTGTGTGTTCTAAATGTCGATGGATTGTGATAATGGGTTTTGACTGAGGCACATGAGTCGCTCTATGTTTTCTATCCTGGCTCGACAAAAACGTATCATGATCCTAAGGAGATCTATTAGTGGAATGGTATGAAGAGAGATGTAGTTGATTTTGTGGCAAATACATAGTGTATCAACAGGTTAAGGTTGAGCACATGAGGCCTCGTGGGTTGCATCAATAAATAGAGGTACCTAAATGAAAGTGGGAGATAATCAATATGAATTTTGTGACAAGTCTTCCTCGATCTTGAAACAAATTTGATTCAATTTGGATCATCGTGGATAAGATGACCAAGTCTACTCACTTTTTGTCGGTAAGGACTTCCTTTTTGGCAAAATATTATGCGAAGTTGTATCTTTGATTGTAAAGTTGTATGGGGTGCTTGTTTCGATTATTTCTTATCGTGGTTCACAGTATATGTCTTATTTTTACCCGTCCTTCCAGAAAGGATTGGGGACTAAGGTTAGTCTAAGTACGTTTTTTCATTAGCAATTAGACGGGCAAGCAGAGACAATGATTTAGACATTGGAGGCTATGCTTCGAGCATGCATTATTGAATATGGTTGTAGTTAGGTTAACCATCTACCCTTGGTAGAATTTTCTTACAACAATAGCTGTCATTCTAATATTGGTATGGCTCCTTTCAAGGTATTGTATTGTAGGAGGTGTAGATCTCCTATTAGATGATTTGAGTTTGGTGAGGTAGGTATGTTTGCTCCCGATTTGGTCTATCAATATATGGAGAAGGTGAAGGTGATCCAGGATAGGCTTAAAGCTGCTCAAAGTAGTCAAAAGTCTTATGCGGATGTTAGGCATAGAGATCTGGAGTTTGAGGTTAGGGATAGGGAGTTCCTAAAAGTATCTCCCATGAAGGGAGTAGTGCAGTTTGGCAAGAAGGGGAAGCTCAGTCCTTAGTTTATTGGTCCTTATGTGATTTTGCGGAGAGTTGGTAATGTGTCTTATGATTTAGAGTTGCCATCTAGTTTGGGTTTAGTTCATTCGGTCTTTCATGTTTCCATATTGAGGAAGTCTATTGATGAGCCTTCATTGGTCATCCCTTTGGAAGGGTTGAATATCTCAAATTCTCTGTCTTATAAAGACGTTCTGGTTGAGATATTGGATAGACAAGTTCATCGGTAGTGGACCAAGGATGGGGCTTACCTGAAGGTAGAAGATGCTACATGGAATGCAGAAGAGGACATGAAGTCCAACTATCCCTTCTTATTTTCTTCTCCTGGTATTCATGCAGAAGGTATGTGTTCTTGAACAGATCTTTATTTTCTCAGTTTGTTATAGAAAAGATTAATGTCATTGCCTCTTTGTTTATGAACTTTGATGAAGGTTGGAAATATGTTTTATTATGGAAATGACTCTGTGTGTGGTTACCCTTACCTTATCCATCATTCGGGTTCGAATGTTCCTAGTGGGGGACAATGTTACATCCTAGGTTTTGTCCTTAGAAATTTTCCTTGAAATCCGTTCTCCAGACCCAATACAACTGTAGGGTACGAGTCGTATGCTGGGGTACGAGTAGTATAGTCCTATCATAATCTTCCAGCATTAGTTGGTGGGATAGTTTTGATTAATATATTGGTCACGACTTAAGGGTATGAGTCAGAAGGATTGGTACGAGTCATATCGGTGACTCATATGGTGGGCAGTGTTTAATCCTCCTATTAATTAATTCATCCAAGGATACAGATCATGGGTATGGATTATATGCTGCGGTAACGACTTGGTTGGATGAGTCATATACTGGATAGTATCTGGTCCAAAGTTTAAGGCCTGGGTATGACTGGTGGAAACCAATCGTAAGGAAGAGTACGAATCGTAAGAAGGTCAATCGTATCCCTGTGACAGGTTTTTAAGGTACTTAAGTGGAGGTATTCTGGACATTTTCCTACTTTCACTAATCATGACCCACAACTTCTAATCCACTTAGCAGGTTATTTACCCTATTATTCTATTCATTAACACATAGAAACTATTCTAAAACACATCATATTTCTCTCAAGAGCTTTTGGGGCTAGAGAGCTAGGGTTTCTAATTGGGGATTTCTTTGTTGATTTTCTTCCATCATATTTCTTGATTTAAGGCATATTTCTCTTTCCTACTTATTAATTCTAAAAAGGCATGGATTTTATGGATGTTTTCATAGTTTCAATGTTGCATGTTTTATGGCTTTTAATAATTAATTGGGTTTTTTTTTTATAATGGCTTGGTTATGATTTCCTATGGTTTAATTATTATTTTACATGCATCAATGATGGTTTTGGCAATTGGATTGCATGGTAATGGTTTAATGGTCTTTTGAATTGGTTTTGGTTATATTATGCCCCCAGGGTGTTTGATAAAATGCTTATAAAGGTATGTTCATTGTATTGACTTCTTTAAATGGAACTCATGCTTGTTTTCAGATTTTATATGAAACTATAAATGGTTTAAATGGTTTAAAAAGATTAAAGTCTAATTTGGTATGCTTGTGGTACTTCTGGGGGTTGGTATGGGTGTGATCGGTATTGGTATCGGCCTTGTCATTAGCATTGATGCTAGGGATGACATCATTGGACGATAATATTGGTTTTTCCATTGTATTATATTTTGGATTTAACTATCATATGACGTCTTGATATTCTCTTTGGCTTTCTATGGTTGGATGGTTGGTTGGGTACGGGTAGACTCAGTTGGGTCGGTCACGGTTGTGCCCTTATCCCAGAGTCTTCATGAGAGCATTTATGCAATCTTGTTATATGCTCAAAATTCAGCTTATCTAAGGCTGTGAAATGTGGTTGGGTTAGGTTTAGGGGTAGGTCCCCTATCATGGTTGGACTTGGGAAGCCCATTACGTCTAGGCTCTAGTTCGGTTCATGACACATAATCAACATTACCAACTCACCGCATAATCTCATAAGGACCCATATATCGGGGACTAAGCTTCCCCTTCTTACCAAATCGCATCACTCCCTTCATGAGCGATACCTTAAGGAAAACCCTATCCCCAACCTTAAATTCCAAGTCACTATGCCTAACTTTCGCAAAGGACTTTTTGCGACTTCGGGTAGCCTTAAGCCTATCCCGAATCACCTTCACCTTCTTCAAAGCCTGGTAGACTAAATCGGGACCAAACATGTCCAACTCACCAAGATCAAACCAACTAATAGGAGATCTACACCTCCTACCATACAATGCCTCAAAAAGGGTCATAGCAATACTAAAATGATAGCTATTGTTTTAAGAAAACTCCACCAAAGGTAGATGCTCAACCCAATTGCCACCATAATCAATCACATATGCCCGAAGCATATCCTCCAATGTCTGAATAGTTCTCTCCTCTTGCCAATTTGTGTGCAGATGGAATATAGTACTTAGACTCACCTTGGTCCCCAACCCTCTCTGAAAAGGCCACCAGAAGTGAGACGTAAACTGCATGCCACGATTGGAAATAATCAAAATAGGCACTCCATACAGCTTCACCATCTTGTGAAGATACAACTTAGAATAATCCTCCACTGAGAAGGTATTTCGCATAGGTAAAAAGTGCAAAGACTTAGACATCCTATCCACAATAAGCTAATCGAATCATATTGATTCCGATACCGAGGAAGAATGGTAACTAAGTCCATACTAATCACTTCCCACTTTCAATTGGACAAATCAATTTCTTGATACAACCCTTCTGGCCTCATGTGCTCAACCTTAACCTACTGACAAACCATGGACTTGGCCACGAAATCAGCCGCATCCCTCTTCATGCCATTGCACCAATAGATCTCCTTGAGATCATAAGACATATTAGTCTAGCTAGGATAAACAACATAGCGTGACTGGTGCGCCTCATCCAAAATCCTTTATCGCAACCCATCAATATTAGGAACACACAACCTCCCTTGGTATGGTAAAGTACCATTGCCATTGATCTCCAAAACCACTACCTTCTTCCCACCAACGTCACTCTTGATTTTTATCAAGATAGGATCTAGCACTTGTTTCTCATTAATCTCCACACCAAGAGATAATCGAACCATTTTTTTCACCATCACACCACCATCTTGGAGTCTAAGAGGCGAACTTCAAGATTAGCCAAGGGTTGAATAACCTTTACTAATTCCCACCTCCTTCCTCTACATAAGCCAAAATCCCCATGTATAACCTGCTAAGAGCATCAGCATCCATATTAGCTTACCTGGGTGATAGTGAAGACTCATGTCATAATCCTTGCGAAGCTCAAGCCATCTCCTCTACTTGAGATTAAGCTCTTTCTAGGTGAACACATAATGTAGACTCATATGATCAGAAAAGATATACACGTGAACACCATACAAATAATTCTGCCATATTTTCGAAGCAAATACAATCGCCAACAACACCAAATCATAAGTAGGATAATTCCTCTCATATACCTTCAACTGCCTGGAAGCATAGGCAATCACCTTACCATGCTATATCAACACACAATAAAGACCTACCCGAGATGCATCGCAATAAACCACGAACACATCATTTCCTTCTGGCAAAGTCAGAATTGGAGTTGAAGTTAACTTATTCTTCAACTTCTCAAAACTCCCTTCACAAGCATCTGACCAAGAAAACTTGACCTTCCTATGAGTTAGCTTAGTCAAAGGAGCAGCTATCGATGAAAGGCTTTCCACAAAATGCCTATAATACCAGGCTAAGCCCAAGAAGCTCTGAATGTCGAATGGAATCATAGGTCTTGTCCACCTTTTCACCACAACAACCTTTTGCAGATCTACCAAGATCCCTTCACTACAAATAATATGACCCAAGAAAGTTACAACGTTCAACCAAAGCTTACACTTGGAGAACTTGGCATACAACTATTGTTCCTTTAAGGTCTGCAACACCATATGGAGGTTTTTAGCATGATTCACCTATCTCTTCAATAAATCAGAATTCATCAATGAACACAATAATGAAGAGATCCAAATACTGACAAAAAAAGTTGTTTATCAAATCCATAAATGTCGTCAAAGCATTAGTCAACCCAAATGACACTACCAAAAACTCAAAGTGCACATACCGAGTACGAAAAGTCGTCTTAGAAAAATCCACATCCCTAATCTTTAGCTAATATTACCAAGACCAAAGATCTATCTTTGAAAAGATCTTGGCACCTTGCAATATGTCAAATAGATCATCTATCCTTGGAAGAGGATACTTGCTCTTCACGATCACCTTGTTCAACTACCTAGAGTCAATGCATATTCGAAGGGAACCATCCTTTTTTCTCACAAACAACACCAGTTCACACCAAGGAGATACACTGGGATGAATAAACCCTTTTTCTAAAAGATCCTTATGTTGCTTCTTAATTTCCCTTAACTCAGCCGAAGCCATTCTATATGGAGGAATAGAAATTGGACGAGTGTCAAAAATTAGATCAATACCAAACTGTATTTCCCTATCTAGAAGGACACCAGGAAGATCACCCAAAAAGACCTTTGGAAACTTATTAACCACTAGAACTGACTGGAAAGAAGGACCTTCCGAGTTAGAATCTTTAATCCAGACCTTGTGATAAAGACAACCTTTAAAGATTAACCACTGATCTCTAATATAAAAAATAAACCTCCCCCTGGGAGCTAAAGAAACACCTTTCTACTTTATAAACGATTTAGCATGAAACCTTAAGATAACCTTATGGGTCCGACAATCCAAGGATGCATAACAAGAGTGCAACCAATCTATGCCCAGAATAACATCAAAATCCACCTTATCAAACTCAAATAGATCCACCGAGGTTTGCTTGCCACCGAAAAATACCATACCACCCTATAGACTCTCTTAGAAATAATTGAGTTACTTACTGGGGCAGAAAAAAAAAAGGATCCAAAATAACTTTTGGATAAGAACTAAAAGATACAGCCGCATAAGGAGTCACATAGGAGAGAATAGACCTTAGATCAAGCAAATAATAATGTCATAAGAGAAAAGTTGTAACGTACCAGTAACGACATCAGGTGATGCCTCAGATTCATGTTGAGATGCCAAAGCATGCAAACTATTTCGACCAATACTAGAACTAGGAGCAGTAATAAAAGTATATGAAATACCACCAGATGTAGAAATAAAAGATGAAGACACAGGAATCTTAGTCGCCCCCATAGCAATCTTACTAACTAGACAATCCCTGAGCCAATCACCTTCCTAGCCACACTTAAAGCATTTGTCCCTTTATTTATTGCAATAACCCCATGAGGACTAGCACATAACCAATAAGGAGGGCATGAAGATATTGACTAACCTCCACTTTTCTTGGGCACCTTGTGCTCAAAAGTTGTGACCACAATGATGATGCCTATCGCCCAACTGGTAAGGAGCACTAGCAAAAGAGTAGGAATCAGAACTACCTCATTTCTTTCTACCATTTTCCACCATCTAACCACTCTAAGATTGAGCACCTCCCTGGTCCAAAAAACTGCTCTTCTTACCCTGTTTATCTCTAAACTCTGCCTGTTTTCTCTTCTCATTCTCTACCTACTGCGTATGAATAGTCAATCTAGAGATGTCCATATCTGTAATCAGCAAGGTAGTGTTTCTTTCTAAAATCAAATCTTGATTCAACCTAAAAGAAAACTTCCTCATCCTTTCCCATATGTCATTTACTAAATCAGGAGCATACCTGGACAATTGATGAAACTTCAAGCCATATTCCTTGACAGACACTCTCCCCTACTTTAGGGTCACAAACTCCTCCATCTTTTCTTCCCCCAAATCTTGGGGAAAGAAACGATCTAAGAAGGACTTAGAAAAAGTATCCCACAAGACTGATTCTTGCATATTACCTCTATCCCTATCCCACTCTTTATACCACTGATATTAAATATCTTTGAGTTGATAAGCTGCAAAGTTTACCCTCTCTACATTGATAGCCTACATCACTAGAAATATCTTTTTCATTTCATCTAAGAAGCCCTATGGATCTTTCTTCACCTTCACTCTAGAAAAAGTATGAGTACTCATCTTCATAAATTATCCAACCCTTGTGGCCTCAGTGGACTAAGAACTAGTAGAACCCTACTCAGCCTGAGCAACGACCATCTGAGCAATAACATGAATAGATTGATGGAACTCCGCATTAGTCACCTCACCTTGGGGAGGACTAGTAGTAACCGATGGAACTCCAGAACTATCATGGATAGGATTGTCAGATCAAATTTGAAACCCAAAAGTAAGATGCACCCCTTCAGTGTTACCTTCAGATAGAATAGAAGAATTTCCTTATTTTTCCAAATCTATAAGGTATGAGCCAAAAAGACGAACAAACAAGGATTAGAGAAGATTCCAAGACTGAGATTCCAAGCTTGAAAATTGAATACCAAGAAAGTGAAACACTTCTAAATTCCTTGTACTCTCTCTCTTATAAGTGTGGAATGCTACATATTCCTAAAAGAGACTCTACTCGACACAGCTTTGTGGACTACCAATTAACCATGAACCTAGGCTCTGATACCAACTTGACACAACCTTCCTTGGGGACTTGTCGTGATGGGCATCCCATGTCCGATCAGGATCCTAGACTACCCTCGTTACCCAATCCAACCTCCAGCCTCCTTCCTTGAGTTGGCTGAATTTTGAGCATGTAACAAGATAGTGAAATAGCTCACATAAAGATGTTGGGATAAGATCATAAATGTGACCAACGCAAGTCCAACCATCCCCTACCAATGATCCAACCATACCAAAACAAGAGCCATAAACTAGGACATAACCAAGGATGTTCAAAAACATAATATAATTAATCCAAAAATATAATAAGATGGAACAATGAGAAATTACGTCTGATGATGATAACCTCCCAGCTTATTCCAATGCCAAGGATGACACATATACTGATCCCACCCATTCTAACACATAGAAGTACCATAAAGCCTTTTACAAAAAGAGTAATGAAATCTAGTTGGGATATGCCCCCAACCATAGACAAATCTAACATCCAAAATAATATAAAATTATCTAAAAATATCTATAACATGAAATGGAGTATTCCAAAAGGATGGAATCTCCACACTTTAGTCCAAATATTGATCCCTGAGTCAACCACTTTGTAGGAGTAGAATGGTTAATTTCTGCATAGCATGGGTATACAACCACTAGTAGACGGGGTTAGTGAGTGACTGCTAGTATGATCTCAAGGTAGGATAAAATAATGTCATTTTTAAAACCAAGTAAAACTATCCATATGCACACAGCCATATATAGATAACCATGCCGGGAAAAGGCACATGGTTTAGCATGCATGTAAAAACTTTATCTGGGTTTTGTAGCTTTGCCGTCCTAAACCATCCATGGGTTAAATAGGTTCAGATCCCCCTGCTGAAAGTCCCCAGTGTGTGTAGTTGCATGACCAGGGAAGAAAACCTTGGGATGACTAGTACATCCCCCAAATATAGTGTAACATCATGCACACAGTCACCAAGACCAACCTCATATCAACAAATATGATTTTCCAGTTTTGGTCATCCCAGGACCTCCACCTTCTATGGCATAGCTACACCCTTGCCATTATTACCCTATTAAAAAAAATTCCAAATAACTAAACCATTATCCATTTATTAACAAAGGCCATTAATATTTGTATCATCATACCAATCCTAACTTGTAAATTGTCCATAGCCAACCATATATAGACTTAAGAGGACTTTCAAGTGCCCTTCCAATTACCATATTAAACCACTTGGATAATTTAATATTCACCTTAAGCATAACCATTAGCCATTTACCATTCCAATTCATTTAAACCATGTTTAATTCCTTTACCAAGTTTAAAACAAGTAAGAGTTCCATTAAAAGTAGTCAATGCAATGAACATATCTTTATAAGCATTTTGTCAAACACAATGGGGACATAATATGACAAAAACTAATTCCAACTACCATTAAACCTTTCTTATGCAATCACATTTTCCAAACCCACCATTAATGCATATAAAAACATAATTAAAACCATGGAAAACCATAACCAACCATTTAATAGCTAAACCTCCAAATAATATTTGAAAACCAAAATCCTACAATGAATGAAGTCATGAAAACATTCATAAAAACCATGCCTTTATAAAAAATTCACTATAAAGGAAGAGAAGATGTCTTAAACAAAGATGATGATGGAAAGAAATCACCAAGAGAAGCCCCAAATTGATCCTTTAGTTGAAACCCTAACTTTCCTTGCCCAAATTCGCTTGAGACAATTATGGAGTGCTTTTGAAAAGTTTAAAGTGTTGATTAATGGAATAATATGGTAAATAACCTCCTAAGTAGGTTAGGATTTGTGGTACCTTATTAGTATAAGTGGAGAAATATATAGAATACCCCCACTTAAGTTGCATAAAAATCCTGCCACAGGGGTATGACTGACCCACAGGAGTCATATCCTCAAATACAATTGGTATTCTCCTCTCGTATCCTAGCTTTAACCCTTGGATTAAACAGTGTCCCACATATGAATCGTCCAACCAAGTAGTATTGACAATATACGATACGTACCCTCCATCCACATCCCTGGAAAATTTAAGATCCAAAAAGATTTAGACACTATCCATCCTTCGAGTCCATGGTATGACTCATACCCTGGCTTAAGGCTCATGGTGAGCCACTCGTAATTATATCCAACCCTAGTAACTAGGCCTAAGATTAAGTTAAGGAACCAAACGATCCATAACCACCAATATGACTCGTACCCTTTGGTCATATTCATTCCAGTAACCAAAATCCATCCCACCAACCAATACTAATTAGTATAATACTAGATATTACCATTCATACCCCAACATATAAATCATACCCTCAAGCAATATTAGGTCCAGAGACCAGAATTCTAGGAAATTTTCTAAGGTTTAAAACCCAAGGTATTATAATAGGTGCCATCTCAGGTGGCTGACCTAATGCCGGTCACCCATATAAGTGCTATCGGTTTGTCACATTGGCCACCAATATGTGTAGGCCTTTGATATTCATGCACATGTGACTCCAAGTAGGCTCACATGAGCTTTTAAGATCTTTTCTTCCATTTTTTACATCTCACTGACTCAAATAACTTGATTATCTTTATTTTCAACCTCTACCTATATAAATAAGCATTATACATGAGAAAAACATCAAATCAATGAACAAGCATGATAAATTAAGCTTAAAAAGTGCTAAAAAGTTGTAAAATTTGTGATTTATTAGTTGGGATTCAATTGCATTAGATCATGATTTGTTCATTGATGAGACTCTATTTCTATTTTAGATAGGCAAACTTGGAATTAGAAATCGAAGAATATTGACAATATGAAAGTATAGTCGAGACATCTCCTAACCGAGGAGCCTACGTGGAAGGTTCATTTTGATATACAAATTGGATATCCCAAAACTTTTACCAATTCAGGTACTTTCTTTGAATTTTTTGTTCAATGACAAACACTTTTTTTAGTGATAGATAATATAACAATGCTTGGGATGATTTTTAGCTTTTTTTTATAATTTACCATTTTCCCTTTTATGTTGTTTCTTTGTATTATTTTTAAGTTGTGGAAATTGATGGAATAGTCTCTAATGTTTTCAGGAGAGAATTATATGAGTTTGACATTTTGAGTAGCCTTTAAAATGATATATTTTACTTTGATCAATATTTGGTGATCCAAGTTTGGGATGGGGATTCTGTCAGTTCCATTAGATCTAGATGGTATTTTGGGTTAGTAGAGTGGTTAGTTTGCGTTTTGAAGCTCTATTATGATTTTTGAGTGCTTGAGTAAAAAATAGTTTATTCAGCCTAAAGGGTTTCTTAAGATGAAACTTGTTGATACTGAATTTTCTATAAATTTAATTGTTCCACTAAGTTTGGAACATAAAAATTAACCTAGAAACATTATGAAGATAATTTTGTGGTGTTCAAAATAAATTTTTAGGTTCTGTTTGAAACAATTTGGGACTTAGTTTTCTACTGGTGCAGTACTTGGTTAATCATCATGGTTGCGTGACCACGTGCCGCAATTGTGTGAGGTAACAAAGTTGTTCATAGAGATTGCAAGGTGGGTCATCGCAACCACGTAGGTATTGATTGATTAGTTTAGGTTATTTATCATGATTATGAGTCCTACTCCTGCAATTGTGATGATCAAGTTTATTGAGGCTAATGTCAACCCTCTCGATCATGCGGTAAGAGCTACGATTACGAGGTACTATTCATCAGAACAGTATGAAAATCCCAGTTTCATAATTTTACTTTCTTTTCATGAACGGGGAACATTGTTTTAGGCAATTTCAAGAGGGAGTTTTGATCAAACTTGATTTGGTAAGGTTATAACTTATTTCAATCATTAATTATTGATTATCTTGAAAAAAAAATTTCAAAACTTGGATTCTAAACTTTAAATTTTTGATTTACCCGATTAAGTGAACAATGTATATTTCAATGATTTCTAACCTAATTTCATCTTAGTTTTTGATGGGTTTTCATATTTAGAACCCTTAAAGAATAGGTAACATGATTCTTATTATATTTTAGATTTATCCTTTTATTTTTTGTGTTAATTTTCAAAGTGATTTTGGATGAAAATTAGTGTATGCCAATCTGGGTATTAATATACTCCTTATTATATATAGTATCTATTTTTGATAGATTAGCAGCAAGCTCAAAAGGCAAAGGCTTCTTGGTGAGGTGTTTAGGTTTGTATTTCAGCTTTTGATATAGGTTATGACTTAATTTTATTTATACCTGACTAGGTAGATAACCATTTATGTAAAGCGTATTATAAGTTGGGGACTTTATTGTTTTTTTTTTGTTTTATGAATTATTGTTACTATCGAGTTGGTCGTGTGGAGTCTTGTATGAAATATTATTATTGTAGTGGGATACTATTAACATTGAGATTCCCATGTGAGGGTTGTTATTATACTTGTTTGAGCATTATTTGTTTCTTTATCATTGGTGTGATGTCGGTGTAGGGGCTATGATTGATATCAATCGTGTTTTATATGATTCTTTAATATTATGTTACTATTAAAGGGCTTATATTATGACTTATTGAGATTTTCGTGATTTGAGTTCATTCATGTCATTATTGAGATGATTATTATATATTGTTAATGTTGCTATGATAATGAATACTCATTCACCAATTATTTCATGAAACTATTATTATGGAACTTGGGTTTCTCTCTAAAACAAAATGTATCATTTTATAAAATGCCCTAGCCTAGGAAAATATCAGCAAGGTTGATTGATGAAATTGTGATTAGTATATAGGTTGTGAACCTTACATGGATCCTCTCTTAGAAACGTAGTCATGAAGGTCCTGTACAAGCTGAATACTTTTCATAGCATTATGGTGTACTATTTTTCATCTCTTCTATGTGAATGATAATATGAATTCATCTTCTTTATATGTTGCATTGGAATTTCTTACACTGTTCCAGAGATTGTCTTATTATACCTGTTACCACTTAATTTTGACACATCTTTTCTTTCAATTCATCTGTATATGCTTTTTAGCCCAATAATTTACTAAAATAATTTTTTTTTAATTCATTTCAAAAGAAAGGACAAAGGGGTTTATATTCCCTATCATAATTTTTAAATATTTTTTATTAAATATAAATAGTTATTTATATTAAAATCACATAAAAATATTTCGACACTGGCATTCACATTTCTTCTAATTATATTTTCACAATATATTATTATTTTATTTATGTGTTTATTAAAAAATTATTAAATTTAACTACTTAAACTAAATTATTTATGTATTTTATATACGTGTATATTAAAATATAAAAATAGGCAATTAGGATAAAAAGAAACATTGTTAAAATTAATTTAGTAAAAAGGAAAGTGTTTGGGCCAAATTTAATTTGATTCAATTACAATTAAATTTGTTCAAGCCCAATTTTAATCATCAATTTTTTGATAAAATTTGGCCCAAACTCGGTTCAATACACCCCCTCTTTGTCCAAATCATCAATCCACACCACACCATATCTACCAATGAATTTATGCAACATCTTTCTATCAAACAAACATAAATCCATCTTGACCGTTTAAATTTTTTTGATCCAAGGGGTTTGAGTTTTTTAGCTTACACACACAAACACACACATATATATATATTATACTTTTTTTTATTTTCAGATTAATTCCAAATTGTCCAATCAAACAAACAAATAGTATAGATCACGGTCAAATCTCCAAGTATCTAAATGTGTCCTTATCTCTCCCACAATCAATACACATATTTTTCACTCAATTTATTAGCATCAGTGTCAAGTCCCTTTCACCATTTCCCAAAATACATAAAAAATCAAGAAACCATTACTCTTCTCTCTTTCTTTCTCTCATCCACCACCCTCAAAACTGAAAAACTCTAAGCAAACCATAGTTATCACTCTTTGCCACCTCTATTAAAATTTCTCCTATTTTTATCCATTCCAATCTTGTGAGTCCAATATTAAAAATGAAACAGGCTTCAATTTATTGTTAAATCAAATTTAAATTCAAATTTGACATTAAAAACCTTTGCAACTTTTTATTTATCAAGTAGAAAGAATCAAATTTTCAGAGATTTGATTCAAATTCAATAAATCATGTTGATAAAGATTTGAATCCCGCTTAGATATCTTATGTAAAGGAATCCATGAGCACTAATTTTGCCTATATAAACATCGAGGCTCAAGGCCATTGTTGGACAGGATTTTTAGGAAAGATTATTGAATAAAAACAACTTCAATGATTATAGAATAAAAACAACTTTCCTTTAAAAGATATCAAAATTTTCTTTATTGATCTTTTGATTATGAAAATTCTTTGTGTGAAGTTCAAGTCTGGAGTTTGAGTTTCACGACAAAAGTTTTAATGTCAGAGCCTTAATCTTGCTATATCAAACAAGGTGCAAATCTCTGTGTATTTAAATTTTAATTTTTCATCTACTTTTTCTTTCAACTTGTTTTGGAGTCCACACATATGTGATTTTGCGTTAATTTTGATCAGGTTTATGTTGTTATTACATTTTTCGATCCTGCAAGCTAATAAAACTTTTGATTTTAAAAAATAAACATGTATGTTAATGTATAACATATATTTGGTGTCACATTTGGTGAGGGTGTTGTCGCCATTTTTTACAAATCGAATTCATGAAATGGTTTTTATTTACGACTATGTTGTTTCACTATATACAGTCACTTCTGTATTTTTATTTAATATTAGAATATGATTTTTATGAAATTATGAAAATAAATATGTTTTCTCCTATAATTATAATGTCCAGTGAACACCTTCATGTCCTTCTTCTTATTTCATGAATTGAGCACATAAATTACTCCATTACTTCATCTTCGTCATTTCTTTCGCTTTACCTGATTTTGTGAAAATATGAGTTATTTTGCGTGAATCATCTCATCTCGTATGTTTATGTGACGTATATAGTTATGATTTCAAATCATGATTTAAATCAAAAAATTTTGCTAGAAATATGAATTTTTGTTTGCTTTTTTTTTTCAAATTCATAAATTTTTCACTTGGTGTATCTCATTTATAATCTGAAATAGTTCTTAAAATTAAAAATAATTGCTCTTCTTTTGTACTCACATATTTATTTCATGTATAGATACATATGTGTCGTGATTTTCTTAAATTTTGGTACGTAATTGAAAGCCTTTTTTTGTTACCAAATCATTGTGTTTCTTTCAAAAATTATGTTTGGTTTTGAAATTTGCAAAAGAGATATTGATAGGTTTAAACCTTGTCTCAAACTTTAGATATGATTTTTATAATCTCTTCTTCTCTTAATACACCTGGACTGTGAAGAGTTAATCTCTTCTCATGAAGATTACATGAGAAAATTTTGATGTAATTTTGTTTAACTCTTTGGAACGTGAATTTGAGTTTTTGGTAACTATACAGAATTAAATGGTTAGTTGTGTATGGATTTTAAAATTGTGTGTTCATGGACTTTAATTATATTTTATCTTCAAGTAATCATTATTTTATCTGTTTGGACATGTGTTTCCGTTTGAGATTAAACAAAGAGGTTTAATAAACTTATTTTTATGTTCGTTTCAATTTGTACAAAGTTTGAATACGAGACAAAATAGTTTATCACCTTTTCTATCTTGATGGTTGTTTGGTGTTTTTCCATGCTCTTATTTTCCTTTTAGTTAAAATACACAAACTATGCAAAGTATTATACCCATCTGCATTAGGGGTATGCTTCTGTCGATTTGTTTCAATTTTGTGTATTATTGATTTGGTTTATTGGTTTGCGATTTGTCAACATGTTAAACCCATAACCAAATCAATAAGACATTTGTTAACCACTTTTGATTTATCTGTTTTGGTCCTTAACGATTTGGTTTATTGGTTTAACTGATAAGAAAATGCTCTTTTTATCTTTTCACCTTCTCTTTCTATTTTCATATGTTCATATATATTTTTATGTGTGTGTGTGTGTATTTATGTATATATACAGATGCACACACACACACAAAACCTACATGCATAAAATCCTATACAATGTACAAGAAGAACATTCAAATACATTATTACTAAAACAAACTTGTTTTCTTTTCGATTAAGTAGCGAACTTGAATGCAGTAGTAATCGGTAGTGAAATATCAAAAATAAAATTAATGTAGGTTTACAGTCTATATTAATGGGTGTAATTCTAGCAAGCCAACAGTTTTATAAATAAAAGAACAACACTAAGACAACAACTATAAAATTGTCATGACACCTGTGTTATCCTGCTTGTAGGTAAGTTGAACCATAGACCGGAGCTAGATGCAATGGGCTAAATTAGTGGAAAATGGCCTAAAAGTCGGAAATTAACTAGTAAAGACTTAAGTAGCGTTAAAACAGTCATGATAGTCTAATAGATACATAGATAAAAGATAAACAACCATCCCAAGAGTTAGTATTATCCGTATAAGATGTTTTTCATGACCCAATTTATGAGTCATGATAGCACCTACTAAATTCCACCAGTAAGTAAGTCGAACCATAGCCCAGAACTGATTGGAACGGGCTAACTTGATGGAAAATGCCCCAAAAGGGAGAATTAGACAATACAACTCATAAATAATCAAGGCAATAGACATAGTCTGAAAGGTAGCCATAACATAAAAAACCATCCTACACCATAACATAAAAAACCATCCTACTTTATGGAATAGTCAGTCCAAGAGCAACTACAACACACCATAAGTTCTAGAATAGTCAATATAATCCGTATTGAAATAAAAGACTAGACTTAGGTAAATAGAAGGAGAAAGGGGAAACTCCGACTTCAAGAGCTCACCCTATCTTCAAAATCAATCATAGTACAATCCTCGTATCAGTGGCAAAAACTAGTACTTGGATCTGTACCAAAGTGGTACAGAAGTGTACTATTAGTATTAAAACCATCGGTACTTTGTCGGAATTATCGATCGACTGAGCTAAATCATGAATATAAAACAATAAGATGTAATATATATAAACTAAGTTAACGAAAAGGGCAAACCTAGAAGTAACTCTAACCTCTTTGTACATCATTAAGTAAATAAACCAAAATAGTAACACAAATAACATGCAATTATAGCTACAAGATTAGCTCTCATATGCCACTAAGTGCAGAAAAATAAATAAGCCTGGAAGGTACAATCAATAAAAATATAAATTATAGAGCAACCATAATCTACCAATATTTATGTTATCATCGGGAACCCATTCGAATCATGTCATACTATTAACACCTCCCCTTACCCGACTCAAACCGATATTCGTATCATCAATACCATAATCAATAGTCGAACTCAAATTGATATTTATAACACTATAACAATCAATTCTCAAACTCGAATCGGTACTTCTCTCATCAATATAATAACCAGTTATTGGACTAGAACCTATATATATCATTATTATCAGAAATAATAGATGGACTTAAACTGGTACATATATCATCAATATTAATAACTATCGAGTTATACTGTATTTGGCATCAATTCCCAAAGTCAAACCACCATGACTATTAAGTATCTACTTTTCTTTAGCCTTATAATAAGCATTTCAAATTATAAAATGATCATATAAAACTAGTTCAAGTGTTGGTATAAGGTGGTCCAAAGGGGTCCACTTCTACTCCCTTAAATCTATTGCAAGGCAACTCTACCCCGGAATAGACTAAGGTATCTAAATCAACTTTTAGATGTTAAGCAAGTCTTAATTATCCCTAATATAGAAATTCAACTATGGAGCTAAGCAAATAAGAAAAAACACCTAAATTACAGTTTTTGTATAACCTAAAAGGTCTAACTAACCTAAGTATTGTAAATTTAATCACCAACACCTAAAACCCACCCCAAATCTAACATAATATAATAAACATACTATGACATAGCTCAAGATGTGAAAAGGGAAAACCCTAGACTACTAGGACGCCGATGAAGGCTCAAAGAATTCTCTAAATCACCAAATTACCCTTCTGAGTAACTTCCACAAGATGCCATGCTAACAAACTTATTAAAACGACAACAATGATACCCATATTGCACTATTTTGCTTTACGTCCGAAATTATGAAAAAATCCTATATAGGGCTCATTTACAAAAATCGTATTTCCAAAACCAACTCAATGTCTTCATATTCTCAAGGAGTATTTAACCTCAAAATTAGGCGAAATCCAAGTTATATTAGTGCTAAAATCAAGTCACTAAGTTGCCAAAATTTCTGAGCTATCCAAACAGTCAAAATTTGCATCTAGGTTGTTTTGATGAAAAGTGGGTCCCATACCAAACTTGCTATTTTCTTGACCAATAGCTTGAACTGATCTTGGGTGCCTCAAGAGCCAATCTAAAAGTCCACCTATCCTAAAATCAACATTCTAGAGCTACTGGAATAGTTAGATTTAGCATACGAGGTTGTTTGACTGGAATTTTTTCCCGGTTGCTATTTCGAACCAGCAAAGACTTCAAAATAAATAATTAGCTCTAAAAAACAAACAAGCTATGTGGTAACCAAACTGTTTATCAAAAAATGTCATAAATGACTTGGGGAAGCTATAGGAAAGCTCTAATGGTGAAAAAGGTTGAAAATGGAAAATAACCTAAAGGGTCATTATAATATCCACTACTAAAAGAATTTTTGTCCACAAAATTAAAGGATTAGGATATATATATGAAGTCTCGAATAGGTAATCATACTGGGTCCATGCTTTCTCTTTATATCCCAAGTAACCTCCTCTACTAGGCGGTGTCTCCACTGAACCTTAACTACAAGAATCTTCCTAGAGCGAAATCACCTAACATCACTTGAAAAATGAGCACAGGCTCTTCTACGAAAGTGAACTACTTATCCAAGTGGAATGAATCCCATCTAAGCACCTGAGATGGATTAGGAATATATATCATTGTAAAAGGAAACATGGAAAATTGGATGGATAACAGCAAAATCTTGGGGTAAGGCTAACTTATAATCGACCTCACCCATATGCGAAGAATATCGAAGGGTCTAATATATATGGGGCTGATCTTTCCCTTCCTCCCAAACTAAATCACACGCTTCATGGGAGATACACGAAGGAATACCCTATCACCAACTAAAAATCTCAAGGCACGAAGCCTACGGTCTGCATAAGCCTTCTACCTACTCTTTGTTGCTCTCAACCTATCCTGAATCACTCTGGCTCTATCAAACAACTCCTAAAGCAAGTCAGTACCACCTGGTCTAACCTCAAAATTCTCAAACCATCCAGTCAGGCAATGACATCACCTGCCATACAAAGCCTTAAAAGGCGCCTTCTCGATACTCGAATAATAACTGTTATTATATGTGAACTCTTCCAAGGCTAAGTGTTGCTCCCACTAACCTCTAAAATCTATAACACAGACTCAAAGTATATCCTAGAGAACCTAAATAGTCTGCTCTGACTGGCTATCAGTCTGTGGATGGAAGGATGTACTAAGGTCCACCTAAGTACCCAACGCCTCCTAGAAATCTCCAAAAACTAAAAATGAACACAGAACTCCTATCTAAAATGATGGCTATAGGCACACCATATAAATGGACTTTTTATACACATAAATACGGGCTAACCTTTTGGAACTGAAGGGTATATGAATAGGAATGAAATGTACCAACGTGATTAACCAATCCACAATAACTCATACACCACTAAAACCATGGGAATGAGAGGCAAACTACTAACAAAGTCCATGGTAATCTGCTCCCATTTTCACTCAAGAATGGAAAACCTCTGTATCAATCCACTAAGTCGTAATGTTCGACCTTAACCTGCTGACAACATAGGCATCGAGCTACAAAGTCCACTATAACTCTCTTCATGACACACCACCAATAATGTTATCTCAAGTCTTTATACATCTTTGTTTTGCCCAGGTGAATAAAATACCTAGAGTTGTGGTCCTCTTACAAAATCAATTAAATTAGGTCACCGATCCTCAGGACACAAATACAGCAATCAAATCTTTGGATACCATCTGAATCTATGGTAGCAGTCTTGGACTCATCACTCAACACCTGATCACGGAGGATAAAGAGTTGCTTATCCTTAAAATAATGATCTGAACCTGCTCATATAGCGAGGACCTCACCTCAACATGAGTAATAATCCTTCTAGGGACTTAAATATCAAGTCCCACTATCAAGTTGGCTAAGGATTGAATTTCCTGCACCAACGACTTTAAGAAATTGAAATACAAGAAAATCTACCCATACTCACTACCTTCCAACTCAAGAAATTTGCAACCATATTTGCCTTCCTCTAATGATACAAGATGGAGATATCATAATCCTCAAGAAACTCTATCTATCTATACTGCCTAGTATTTAGCTCTCTCTGGGTCATAAGATATTGAAGACTGCAATGATCTATGAAAACCTTACAACCCACACCATAAAGATAATGCCTCCAAGTCTTAAGCATGAAAACTATCGCTGCCAACTCTAAATCATGAGTGGGGTTCCTTAAGCTACCTCGAGGTATAAGCAACAACACGACCCTACTGTATCTATACAAAACCCAAACAAATACCAAAATCATTATAGTACACGGTGAATCCCTTAATCTTAACAGAGATAGCAAAAATAGGAGACGAAGTAAGAAAGTCCTTGAGCTTACCAAAAGCTCGACTCACACTCCTCAGACAATTATAATGGAACCTCCTTCTAAGTCAATCTAGTCATAGGTGTTGAAATAGTGGCAACACCCTCGATGAATCATATATAATAACCAACTAAGCCAATTAAGCTACAAACCTCGATCAGAGATATGGGCCTGGCCCAATCACAAATATCATCAATCTTTACTGGGTCTACCATAATCCCATTCATAGACACCACATGCCCAAGGAATGTTACCGACTCAATCCAAAACTCATAAGTAGAGAATTCGGCAAAAAGCATATGTTCTCTTAAAGTTTGGATAACAACCCTCAGATGTAACATATGATCCTCTGCACTCTTTAGTACACAAGGATATCATCGATAAACACAATCAAGAAGGAATCTAAGTATGTCCTTACACTCAATTCATCAAATCCATGAATATGGTAGGGGCATTAGTCAACTAAAAAGATATTACTAGGAACTCATAAGAACCATAATGGGTCTTAAAGGTTGTCTTCGATATATACTCAACCAGAATCCTCAACTGAAGGTAACTATACCTCACGTTAATCTTAGAAAACTTCGTTGTACCTTGAAGCTGGTCAAAGAAATCATCAATGCGAGGCATAGGGTAACGGTTCTTTGTTGTCACCTTATTAAACTATCTACAATTAATACACATATGCATGGAGTTATCTTTCTTTTTCACAAACAACGCAGGAGCTCCCTAAGGAGACATACTCGATCTAATGAAACCCTTACTAAGAAGATTCTAAAGTTGAGAATTCAACTTCTTAAGTTCGATAAAAGCCATATGGTAGGGTGTCGTAAAACTAGGTGGGGTGCTAGGATCAAGGTCAATAACAAACTCAATCTCACAGGCATGAGGTATACCAAGAAGATCAGTAAAAAAATATCAGGAAACTCATGGACTACCAAAATAGAGTCAAGCGATAGACTCTCTATACTAACATCTTAAATATAACCAAGATAAGACTCATAACCTCTCGAGATAAGTCTTCTAGAATGAACATGAGAAATAATCTCCATTGTCTTGTGGATAATAGCTCCCTGCCACATGATCGGGGGTATGTTGGGCATAGCTAAGGTAATGGTCTTTGTAAAACAATCCATGACTGCGTGATAGTGGATAACCAGTCTATGCCCAAAATCACATCAAAATATACCATGTCAAAGATAATGAGATCCGCATGAGTATCAACATCTCTAATAGTCATAATAAATGATTTGAAAACCTGACCCACTACCAAAGACTCATCCACTGGAGTAGATGCATATAACGGAATAGATAATGAATCCCAAGATAACTCTAACCGTAGAGCAAAATTAAGAAGACACATAAGAGTAAGTGGATCCCAGATCAAATAAAGCAAAGGCCAACTGACGGCATACCAAAATCATACCTATAATAACAACATTTGAAGACTCAGCCTTGGTCCTAGCATGTTTTGCATACAACTGACCATGCCCGATACTTTCCTGGGTCCTGATGGATTTCCTACCCTACCTACCTGAGAACCTCCATAAGCACCCTGGTACGACCATGAATACCATCATTAAATGAGGGATAAACTGCTCTAATAAGGGAAATACTATGAGATACATTACCAATTACCCCACGACTAGGGCACTCACATGAGTAATGACGAAAAGTCTCGAACCATAATATACCTTAGAGTTGAACCAAAACTAAAAGATTCAGCTATAATGAAATAACCACCACGACTAGAATAACCAGACGATGAGCCCCTCAATAATGAATGCTACCCTAACCAGGGTGATTACTAACACTAGGCTAACCTCCATCAGTAATCTAGAGCAATGCCTGAATGGGTCTACTAGGCTGACTCTGAGGATGATACAATAGAAGCAAAGGGTATATACCCTGAGAACTACTACCTCTGAATAAAGAGATACTATAACTTTCACTGAAACTACCATGATGTAAAGGCCTCTTATCGCTACCCACTTGGGCCTTATAATGCATATCTTACATCACCTGAGCGTGGTCAGACACCTCAGGAAAAGACTAACCTACACCAATAAAACTCTAAGTGGATATGAAAAGAGAAAGATTTAATCCTTGAATAAAGCAACGAACCCTCTCATACTAAGTAGTCCAAACAAAAGTAGCATGTCTAACCAACTCATGAAAATGAGACTTATACTCCATAACCATCAGGAATCCCTTCCCCAACTTCGAGAACTAATCTCTTAAATGATCCCTAAGGCTACGGGTGTGTACTTCTAAGGAAATTCTCAAATAATTTAGTCCATGTCAAAGAAGAAGATCTAGCAGGTCTAGAGTTAAGATAATTTCTTCACCAATGTCAAGCTACCAAATCCAACTGAAAGTGGTATAATCCATACCAAGAGTCTTAACTAGGCCTAAATTATCGATCCTATCCTCTCAAGCAATTAGAAACTCATATGAATCCTCATCGGATGCACAAAAAAACCTAGGCAGAGCCAATCTCAAGAATCTGCCCAACATCTTCTGCTGTTTAACATACGTAGTAGGTTGGGTAACCACTAGCTGAGCAACTTCCAGCGCAGGAGGGACCTTAGCTCTAGAAGCTGCAGTTATAGGTTGCACCCTTGCCTTAGTTCTATTTTGACATGTAGACTATGCACAATCAGATGGTGCACCACCAACCAATCATAAAAGATAAACCAAAGCATCATAAGCACTTAAGAAGAAATAAATCTTGGTGGAACCTAGGATGGTCCTTAGCCACCGCTAGGTATGGCGGAAAAATAATTGTCTCAAGAATGGGAATAGGGTCTGATGAAGGGCCCTGTCATGACCCCTATCTAGGGACATATCTCAAGGTTGTCCATGACCACTGGGTCATCCATGAATGGTGATAGGATCCCTAGGCTCGATTTGAGACCCTTATCTCGTGTAGCGGTAGCACGTGTCTTAGCCATCTACAAAAGTGTTAAACCAATGGAATGCTTTAGAAACCAACTTAGACAATTAGCACAAAATGAGTGAAAGAAGTAAAGAATTCCTAAGAATGTCCAATAGCTTCCTGATGATAAGAAATAAGCATTATCATTCTGATCTGTGAGACTCTACTTGACACTTGCTCTTGTACCAACAATATTGGTGAAACTTAGGCTCTGATACAAATTTGTCATGGCCCAATTTATGAGTCATATTGGCACTTACTAAATCCTACCAGTTGGCAAGCTAAACCATACCTCGAAGCTGATAGTAATGGGCTAACATGGAAAAAATACCCCAAAAGAAAGAATTAAATAATACAACTCATAAATAAGCAAGGCAATAGAAATAGTCTTAAAGGTAGCCATAACATATAAAACCATCCCAAAACCTGGTATAGTCAGTACAAGAGCTGTTATAACACACAGTAAGTTCTAGAATAGTTAATGCAATTCATATTGATGCAATAGACTAGATATAGTTTAATAGAAGGAAAAAGAGATAATTTGGACTCCCAAAGCTCACCCTATCTCTGAAATCCATTGTAGCGTCAATAGTGGGAACTAGTACATGAATCTACACCAAAGATGTAAAGAAGTGTAGTATGAGTACCAAAACACAGGTACTCAATAGGCATCATCGACTGATAGATCTAAATTATGATTAAATATAATAAGAAACAAGATAATTAACTAAGCCAAAAAAGGCAAACATGGAAGTAACTCCAACCTCGCCGTACATAATTAAGTAAATAAATCTAACCAGAAAGACAAAGAACATGAAATTATAGCTACAAGAATGGACCCCATAATCAACTAAGTACGGAAAAGTGACTAACCCAATAAAGGCCCCCATAATACTGGAGGGTACAATCAAGGAAAATATACATAACCGAGCAACCATAATCTACCAACCTTTATGCTATCACTAGGAATTCATACAAATCATGTCACACTATGAACACCTCCCCTTACTGGACTTAAACTAGTATTCATATCATCAACACCATAATTAATAGCCGAACTCAAACTAATATTTATATCACCATCATAATCAATTCCCTCTAAATGGTACACCTCTCATCGATATAATATTCACTTGCTGGACTTGAATCAATATAAATATCTTATTAGTATCATAAGCAATAGATGGACTTAAACTAGAGTATATATCGCCAATATTAATAATTACAGGCCTTTACCGTAACTGGCATCAATAAAGTCAAAGCACCAAGAATATTAACTATCTAGTTAAACAAGTATCATCATAAGAATTTCAAATTATAAAATGAACTTATAAAGATCTATCAAAACTAGTTCAAGTCTTGGCCTAAGGCTAGACGAAGGGGCCCACTTCTACTCCCCAAAATCCGTTAGAAAGAAACTCTACCCCGGACTAGACTATGGTATCTAAATTTGATTTTGGATGCTAAGAGTCGTAATTAGCCCTAAGATAGAAATTCTACTAAGTACCTACGTACCTAAGCAACTAAGCCAAAGAAACCTAAATTACGGTTTTTGGATAGCCTAAAAGGTTCAACTAACACAAGTATTGTCAATTTTATTAACAACACCTAAAACCCATCCTAAATCTAACATAAAATCATAAACATACTATGACATAGCTCAATCTATGAAGAAGGAAAAACCTAGTCTACCTAGATGCCGAAGAAAGCTTAAGGAATCCACTAAATCACTAATTTTCCCTTCTAAGAAGCCTCATAAGATGCCATGCTAATAAAATCATATTCTGCTCATCAAAATGAGAACAATGATACCTATATTTCACTATTTTTCTTTGGGTCAAAAAATTATGCAAAAATCTCATATGGTACCCGTTTATGGAAATCGCGTTTCCGAAATGGACTCAATGTCCCCATATACTCAAGGAGTATTTACCCACAAAATTAGGAAAAATTTGAGGTATAATGGTGCTAAAATCAAGTCACCAAGTATTTTGAGATTTTTAAAAAAGAAAGGGGAAATCAACCATGAAAATGAAGGAATCTTACCATAAAATGAAGGAAAATTGCGTAATTGATATTTATCCAAGCTCAACAACTGCCCACAATTGTTATTCCTAAGCTATCCAATTCTTTAGTGTTTAAGACTCTTAAAAATAGATGAGAAATGGAAAAATGAGTTGAATGGGATAATTATACCCTTTCCAAGTACACAAGTATTGTGTACGCAATATGTCGATTGCATTCACGACACCTGGCCAAAGGGGTAGAAGTTGAGTTTGCGATAAAGAATATCACTTATGTCTACCTGTAAGCTACCAAAGAAAGTCAGTTTTATGACATGAGTATCACATTTTCAATACTTGTTGCTGGTGTATAAATTGCTTAAACGATTAGATACTCACGAATATGACTACTCCAGCACCAGCTGAGACTTCTAAATTTCCAACTCTCAACCGATCCCTCAAGATTTATATGGAATCCTGTATATGCAAATAAATTATGCAACCCTATAAAATTTGATAGTTTGGACTCAGTGGTATTGTCAAAATTTCCATCTGAGGTCGTTTTGATGAAATGTGGGTTCCACACCTAACTTGCTATTTTTTTAACTTCTGACCAATAGCTCAAAATAAGCTTGGGTGCCTTGAGACCTAAACCAGAGTTCCACCTAGCCTAAAATTAATATTTCGGAGCTGCTGGAAATGTCAGATTTATTATACAAGGTCATTTACCTAAAGTTTTTTCCAAATTGGTATTTTGAACCAATGAAGACTTTAAAATAGGGAATTGGCTCTAAAAAGCAAATGAACTGCTTGATAACCAACAGTTAGTCCTAGTAAGTCAGAAATGACTTGGAGAAGCAAGGGCAAAGATCTAACAAAAAAATAAGCAGAAATATGAAAAATAACCTAAAGGGTCATTACAATGTTAGCATCCTATACAATTACTAAATGTTTTAGTAATGACAAACTAATAAAATAAACATTTATGACTAAGTTTAGAAGATGTTCTCAAGATGAAAAGGGGATCACAAAGGATCTCTAGATGAAAAGAGAATCCGCAAAAATCATTGAAAGAATCAAATCAAAGCAAGGACAAGATTAAGGAGCCCTAATGTATAGAATTAGAAGATATACCAAGAGCAAATCATGTATAGCAACCAACAGATGTCAGGATAACAAAATAAATAATAAGATCATATAAAATACATGGATGTGTATGTATATAACTTCTCACTTTGAAGAAGGAAAATGCATACTAACGATATGATCCTCGATCAAGGAATCTAATCATATCCTTGATTGAAAGAATTCCCTTGGATTTTACTTTTATATCAAAGACACAACATATTTTGAATACTATATAAAGATATTGAAGATAGAGATACACAACTTCACAAGAAACTATCCTTTTATCTCTATCTTTAGTCTTTATAAGGCTTTGTAATTCTTAGTTTACAATATTTATATGAATACAAAGATCGATTTAGCCTAGTTAACCAGTTGAGAATGTGTCACAAGATCTGAATAAAATATTAAGAATCAAAACTTTTCCTACTTTTGTAACTCCATTAAAAGATCTAAAGGAAACTTGAAAGCTAAGGGGACTGGAATAGGCACAACAATAGTGATCCAAACCAGTATAAATCTCTATGATCTTTCATACTTATTTATTTGTACTTTTGGTTTTATTCTACTTTATTGAGTAAACTAACTTGGAGGATAGTTGACTGTCAAGACTAATCAGTCGACTTTGAAAAAGATTTCAATTCACCCCGTCTTGAATTTCAATTGGTATCAGAGCAGGTCTTACTAAAGTGTTGCTAAACTGTATATTAGAAAAGATCAAATGGCGAACTATCAGATTCCTAAAGCACTCCTTTAGGACAGACACTCATTAACAAGACCACCATACTTCAATGGATAACACTATTTGCATTAGAAGAATAGATTCAAAATCTTCATACAATCAAATGACTTTCAAGATTGGGTGGCCGTCATGAAAAGACCAAAACCTATACCAAGGCTCAAATACAAGGATAAATAGAAGGAAAAGAGAATAAACAATCTTTGACTTGGATGATTTTGAAAACTTTGGAATCACCAAAGAACAAAAAGAGGTAATTAAAACAAATGTGAGAGCTATAAGCCAACTTTAATGTGCAGTTAGCAGAGCAGAGTACGATATGATATCAACTTGCAAAATAGCTAAAGAATTTTTGGACAAACTTGAATTAACCTTGAAAGTACAACCAAAGTAAAAGAAACAAGGATTAGTGTTTTAGTCAATGAATAAAAGTTTTTCAAATGAAAGAAAATATAGGCATGGAATTAATGTTTGCACAATCCATAAAATCATTTGTGAGCTAAAATCTCTAAGGATGATCTACTCAAATAGCCTTCAGGTCAAGAAGCTTGTAAGTAGTCTCCCAAAATCATAGGAAACCAAAGTTGTCATTCTAGAAGATGGGGATCTTTACAATATGACCTATTACAACCTACGAGGTAACCTTATTACTTATGAACAAAATCACATAAATAGGTACAACAAGGTATAGAAGAAAAAGTCTAAAGCCTTTAAAGTTGTAACCCCGG